>NW_028188354.1:0-143598 GCF_964204655.1 Triturus cristatus
TGGTTGTGAATACTATGCATGATTCTACAGGATAAGCAGCTGGGTGTGTGCTAAGAGTCTGCTTCTGCCGAAACATAGCTGCCCCTTTCCTACTAATGCCAATCTAAAATTACCAGAGTAATACGCAATAAATCTCTGTCAACAATTCCTCTTTGCACACAGAGTCATGGTTTAATATTAGGCAGAAAACGAAATTTCTTTGCCATTTTGAAAGCACACTTACTACTCTTTTTTTGGCAAGTGATAAGTACTTTTACAGTCTGACACATTTTCAATTCACTTTTCAGAATCTGAAAACAGCACATGTCCAAACAGCTTTTTGAGACCAGGAACATGTGTAACCTGGGTGAATGACTACACTCCAGCAAAGGCAACCAGCCTTAGTGTTGTTGAATGTATTTGCATTACTCACTGCAACCTCAAACACCACTTGGTTGTGAATACTATGCATGATTCTACAGGATAAGCAGCTGGGTGTGTGCTAAGAGTCTGCTTCTGCCGAAAAATAGCTGCCCCTTTCCTACTAATGCCAATCTAAAATTACCAGAGTAATACGCAATAAATCTCTGTCAACAATTCCTCTTTGCACACAGAGTCATGGTTTAATATTAGGCAGAAAACAAAATTTCTTTGCCATTTTGAAAGCACACGTACTACTCTTTTTTTGGCAAGTGATAAGTACTTTTACAGTCTGACACATTTTCACTCCACTTTTCAGAATCTGAAAACAGCACATGTCCAAACAGCTTTTTGAGACCAGGAACATGTGTAACCTGGGTGAATGACTACACTCCAGCAAAGGCAACCAGCCTTAGTTTTGTTGAATGTATTTGCATTACTCACTGCAACCTCAAACACCACTTGGTTGTGAATACTATGCATGATTCTACAGGATAAGCAGCTGGGTGTGTGCTCAGAGTCTGCTTCTGCAGAAAAATAGCTGCCCCTTTCCTACTAATGCCAATCTAATATTACCAGAGTAATACGCAATAAATCTCTTTCAACAATTCCTCTTTGCACATGGTGAAAACATAGTCCATAATATTTTACATGTTCTTACATTTAAATTTCTCCCAAAACACAAATTGAAAAACACAACTTCAACAAAAGGAATTCCAATTCTATTATTCATTTCTAAATTTACCACATACATCCCCTCTCAAACTCTTAACTCACCTTTAAAATTAGTTAGTTGTGAAAGAAATGTGGCACTCAAACAGCAGATTATCAGAGCCAGGATCTCTGTTCTGTACACCTCTCTCCTCTCACCAGAACCAGATAATGGCAATGTTTCCCTCTCTTTTTCCACACATATACATGTTAATTACAAATCTCATTGCTTCCCCCTTTTTTTCAAATGAAATCACACATTTCTATTGGTTGAAAACCAACCCTTTTCCAAAAGTACCCTTCCCCCAACTTGACTTCTGCCTGCTACCATAGCAACAGCTCATGGAACACTGCTGTGTGGAGTCAGGTCAGAAGTTCACCACACAATGTTTCATTTTCAAAGTGCAAGAGTGCTTGACTTTTCAAACCTAACAGCAAATCCATAGTAATGTTCTTTGGTAACACATTTTTCTGTACCAATACAAAACATACTTCTATAAATTTACACATACAGCCTAGTTTTTAGTGTAGAATGGTGTGAAACAGCCAAATGAGTTCTTTTTATTTTAAAAAAATATGTATGCCTCCATTTCCAAACTGTCTTTCATTTTTTTTTCCCATTCTACTGACATACACCTCCTGAGTGCATCCAGCTCTCCTTGGAAGATGTTCACAGTGTGGATTGTAGGGCACAGCTATGTCTTCTGGAGTGAAAAGTATGCAGAGAAAACAGGTATGGTGAGAGACCTTGCTTTGCCAAATGTAGACATTAAAGGGATTGGTCAGAGAGGGTTAAAGTGGCACCAATTGATGCCATTGGTGAAATCCTTCATGCAAATCCAACACCTTGACCTCATAATAGTGCACTGTGGTGGCAATGACCTAGGCACTTTGACTGGGGTAGGTCTGGAAATGCTTATGAAGGAGACCTTTGCACAACTGTTTTCACTTTTCCCTAAAACTGCCTTTGCGTATTCTAACATATGCCAAAGGCAAAAATGGAACTGGTCCAATCAATTTTGTCCACAGATTGACAAAGCAAGAAAGCACGTCAACAAATCTGTTTCTGCTTTCCTCCGAGACTATGGTATGGGTTCCATTTACCACAACAACTTGCGTTACAACATGCAAGACATTTATAGAGGAGATGGTGTACACTTCACTGATGAAGGGAACAGAGTCTTCCTCTTGAACCTTAGACTCTGCATCGGTACTTACTTGTAGGTACCACTAAAAAATCACTTCATAAACATAACGGCTCTTTTTAGAGCCCCCTAATATCTAAACACTTAAATCCGATTTTTTTTTTTTTTTTTTGCCGTACGCGTACGGTAAGCTTACCGTACGCGCACTCCGCGATTTTTTTTTAAAATTAATAAATGTATTTTTCGTACTTTTGTGTCCTTCTTTGACCCCCTTTCAAATGTTAGGGGGTCTGTAACTCTCTTCCTTGCCCCCTTTTCATGTTATCCACCTTTTTTTTTCTGTGTGAAACACACGAAATGGCGGCCGACACTTCCTGATTTCGTCCGATTCGAATGTTTACAGTCATGTGACAACCAATCACATTTGAGCTCGCGCACGGCACCGTACGAGTACGGTAAGCTTACCGTAAGCGCACGGAGCGCGCTTACAGATATATATATTGCTTTAAATGCTATTTTCTCAGGAACTACTGAACAGATTTACACCAGACCTACAAAAGGCACATCCTTGACCTATGGACTACCTCTCTGCCAAATTACAAGTAATTCTGTTCAGCCGTTCGGGCTGTAGCTCGGACTAAAGGTCCTATGGGAAAATGCATGGGGAAAACGCGTTTTGGGACCCCCCTTTTTTCTCGGCCCCCGCTTGACGAATCACCCCAAAACTTTCAGGGTAGGAGCGGAGCGCCCCATTAGTTTTGAAAATTTCCCGAGGATCCGTCAACCGGCGCCAAAGTTATTCAAAATAGAATTTTGAGATTTCCTATGGAAACACGGTCCTAACTATAACTACCTACTGGCGACCGCCAGTAGGTAATATATATATATATTCACTGAAAAAAACATAGGTTTCAGGCACGTTATAGTTAGGAATTAGCATTTAAAAAACCTTAGAAATTCACTGAAAAAACCATAGGTTTCAGGGGCGTTACAGTTAGCTGGACTTTTCACTCGTACAAAACCATTGAAATTCCCCCGTTATAGTTAGTTCAGCTAACTATAACTGGCGTGCCCGCAATGCACTGCTGATGACGTCACATATTACATCACTCATGACATGGTCAGTGACATCACTCATGACATCACTGATGACATCTCAAATGACATCACTCATGACATCACTGATGACATCATCCAGTAAATGTGTGTTTTTCTGAAAACTACATATGTTTTATATATGTATATCTCAAGGTCGATGGAAGAATAAATGGGTATATAAGTGTCTAAATGGATGATTTGTTTTTGAAAAATTGATTGTATAACTGACTGATTAAGTGTATCTTAGTGAATACATGGCTTAGTGAGTAATGTTTAAATATGTAAATATCTGTATCAGTCTCTCACTTTGTGTATAAGTGGCTGCATGGGTTGGTGAGTAGCTACATGAGTGTCTATATAGGTTATTACTTGGTTTTTTGAGTATCAGTATAAGTGTCTGAGTGTCTGTATGGTTCGGTGGGGGGTATTACGTAGTGCATAGGTGCATGAATGAGTGACTCACTGTTTGCATGTGTTGAAGACAGCATGTGTGCAGGACTGTATGGGTGGATGAGTGTGTGCATGGGTGTGTTAGTGAGTGAATGACTGTCTCAATAGTGTCTTTATGAGTAAATACATATGTTTTAAACTAGTATATGTGAATATTGGTGTATATAAGTGAGTATATGTGAGAGTGAGAGATTGAAAGAGTTCCTGAATAAATAAGTATGTGTTTCTATAAGTGATTGTTTAAAAGACTAAGTATGTGTAAGTTTCTGTAGAAGTAAGTATGGTGGTGTGTGTATAACTGTATATGCAAGTAAATGGATGTTTGATTCTTTATTAGCATGAGTGACTATGTGTGTGAGTAACTCTATGGATGAGTGGCGTTGTGTAACAGGATCTATAGGTGTATGAGTACATATGATGAGTGAGTACATGTATGAGTGACTGTATTGGACTGTTGGTGAATGAGTGGATGTGTATGTGGATCTTAGAATTACTGAATAGGTTGTTGTAACTGATATTGGTAGGTCCATTGTTTTGAAATTTTTAGTTTCTATTTTTGAATGTGTGTATCAAAGGTTATATTAGGGGGAGAGGAGATCTGCCACTCTATCACAAGGATGATGTCATCAGTGATGTCATTTAAGATGTCATCAGTGATGTCATGAGTGATGTCACTGACCATGTCATGAGTGATGTAATATGTGACGTCCTCAGCAGTGCATTGCGGGCGCGCAATTTATAGTTAGCTGAACTAACTATAACGGGGGAATTTCAATGGTTTTGTACGAGTGAAAACTCCAGCTAACTATAACGCCCCTGAAACCTATGGTTTTTTCAGTGACTTTCTAAGGTTTCTTAAATGCTAATTCCTAACTATAACGTGCCTGAAACCTATGGTTTTTTCAGTGAATTTCAAAGGTTTTTTAAATGCTAATTTCTAACTATGCCTACAGAGATAGGACATGTGAAGAAAGAAGAAAAAACGCACAGAAAGAAAAAAATGAAATGCAGAAAGAAGCAACAGAAGTCCTCAAAGACGAAGAAAAGTGCAGGAAGAAGGATAACGTGCAGAAAGAACAAACAGAAGAGCAGAAAGAAGCCTTGTTGCAAAATCATCCTGTACCCTCAACTTTTTCAGACGGATACTGGTGGTAACTGAGTCTGACTAACCTGTCCTAGAGCCAGTGGTATGTTAAAAGACACTCAGAATATAGTGAAAACACCTACATACACTAGGGAACACTATGCGTTGGGTTCCCCCTGTGATCAGCATGACCTCCTCTGTAAGCCCCTAGTATATAATAGGGCAGGGGATTAAAACTACCTCTTAAAACGCGCCACAGGGCGGGTTTGCACACGCCATCTCCTCACTTCCCCACTGTGTAAACATGCCCTGTGGCCGTTTTAAGATGGGAGATTAAGTCCCCTTGAATCCTGAGGGTCCCTAGGGTCCAACTAGACCACTAGATACCTCCAGTAAGTGCCACAGAGCTGCATTGCAGAAAGGTGTAAAAAGTGGCACAGCCTGGACCACCTCTCTACAACGCAGCTCAGTGGCGCTTACTGGAAGCACCTGGTGGGCTAGTTAGCCCCAAGGGGCCCTCAGGATTGAAGGGGAATTATTTCCCCAACTTAAAACGCGCCATAGGGCGTGTTTGCACACATCACCTCAGGCCCCGTCCCCTCCCTTCCCCACTGTGTAAACACGCCCTGTGGCCATTTCTTAAGTTGGGAGATTAAGTCCCCTTGAATCCTGAGGATCCCTAGGGGCAAAATAGCCCACTAGGTACGTCCAGTAAGCGCCGTTGCAGAGAGGTGTAAAAAGGGGCACGGCCTGCACCACCTCTCTGCAACGCAGAGGAGTGGCGCTTACTGGAAGCACCTGGTGGGCTAGTTGGCCCCCAGGGTCCCTCAGGATTGAAAGGGAATTATTTCCCCAACTTAAAACGCTCCACAGGGCCTGTTTGCACACGTCACCTCAGGCCCCATCCCCTCCCTTCACCACTGTTTAAACGCGCCCTGTGGCTGTTCTAAGTTGAGCGATTAAGTCCCCTTGAATCCTAAGGGTCCCTAGGGTCAAACTAGCCCACTAGGTACCTCCAGTAAGCGCCACAGAGCTGTGTTGCATAGAGGTGTAAAAAGGGGCGTGGCCTCAGAACACCTGTCTGCAACGCAGCTCTCTGGCGCATACTGGAGATACCTGTTGGGCTAGTTGGCCCTCAGGGACCCTCAGTATTGAAGGGGCATTAATTCCCCAACTTAGAACTGGCCAGGGTGCGCGTTTGCAGAGTGCTGCAAGGAGGGGGCGTGGCCTCCGGCGCGATGCCGGTCTTTTATTTATTTTATTTTTTTAAGAAGGAGGGCTGTGTGGCCCCCCTTCTTTTTCTAATTTACTGGCCCTGGGGACCCCATCCCCAAGGGCCTGCACCCTAATTTTTTTTGTTAAAAAAATTAATTTGGCCCTCCCAAGGCCTTAATTGACCCCGGGGACCCCATCCCCCAGGTCATGGCCTTTTTTTTTTTTATTCTTTAGTAGGGGGCTGCGTTGCCCCCCTCCTCAGGCCACTTATGGCCCCGGGGAGCCCATACCCTGGGGCCAGCCTTTGTTTTTTAATATTTAAAAAAATATATATATTTATAGAAACACCTAGGACATGCTGGACAAACCGCATGTACCTATCACCATGACGATTTGCGTGATATTCATTAAAAGGCGACTATGCATAGAATTAATCCACATGAAATGTATTTACACCGCTAGTGAAGCTCTGAAGTGTCTGACGCCCTACTGTGCTTAATCCCGGCGCCCCCGCCGGTGGGTACTCTCCAAGTAGACACCCTTGTCGTTTATTTATACAAACATGGGTAGCTATTGACGGGCACATTTAATATACACGCACACCAAGCCATTCAAAGGGGATTCGACAAAAATTCGACCAAACTATGCAAGAAACCCCCCTCACGGTTAATAAAACACACATCCACGTCCGGATGTGTAATACATTTTATTTTACTCTCTGGAAAGGAGACAAACCTCACTTGAGAGTCACACGTGCTCCTGGCTGAGCCCAATGCTGTGTTACACCCACCAGTGACCGCCGAGTGCCTCACACCTTTGTGTTGTATTCCACCAGCTAGTGCGTATGCTATGACACTCTCTAGCCCATGTGCACTGAAACACCACCCCGTGAATATGTCATGCCACACTTGCCTTCGCGCGGGTTATATTGCCCCATCTAACGTGCCTTCCTTGATGCCTATGTTATAACGCACAGCGCTATGCCATACATATTACAATCTGGGATCCATATCTTTGTCACAGTGCATATGCAACGTTACACTCCCCAGCACATATTTTATATTACAACTTTAGAGACTAGTTAGGTTACACAACACTGCCCTGTGCATATTACACTCCAAGGCGCATATCGCATAGCACTAGCTAGCGCCTGTGCTATCTCGCGCTCTCCAATGAATCTGTCATTGCGCACAATGTATTGCATATTATATTTCACGCACCGGTTCATCTTATATCACACTTTTTGGTGCATAGTTTATACCATATACTATATCTAGTTTTCATTTTCAATCGTGCTCTCAGGACTATGTTCTATATAACACTGCGTCCACCTACTCTTTTCACGGGCATTACATTTTGCGATGGGGGTGGAGGGTCAGGGGGTGTTTCTGCCAAGTGAGCCCGGAGTCACAGTCACAAACGTCCTCTTCTTCCTGAATAAAAGTGAGATTATGCTGCATACTTGTTCATATTTTAAGTAGTTCGCACAGACACACATTTTAAAAACAATAAAGTTCCTAATAACCCCCTTCTCTGAACAGTTAGCTTGCTGCCCCATCCACCTCCTCCCTATCCTCTGTTGTCTGAATCCATGGACTAGCCTCCTCCCTCCTGCCATGCATGGTCTGATGTGCTGCCACTGCCCTCCATTTAGCATGATGTACCAGTCCACTCCTCCTGCCCTCCATTGCCCAATTCTATGGCCCATCATTGACCTCCTACTTAGCCTATATGCTTAGCTTGCTGCCCCTATTCTCCTTCCCCCTGCCCTCCGATGTCTTTGTGCATGCCCCTGCTCCACCCTTTTTGCCCACCATGTTTCATGGACCTGCCACTCTTATCTACTCTGAGTGTTCTGTTGAGCTGCCACTCCCCTCCCACCTGCCTAGCATTGTCAGATGACTCTAACCTGTCCCTGCCACCTCCACCTTGCCTGCCCACATGCCATGCCCCTATCCCCTTCCTGCTGTCCTCCATGGTCCATTTTACTGCCACACCATTCTGCCCTCCCTGGTCTGTTGTGCTGCAACTGCTCCTCCTGCCTGCCCCGCGCGGTCTGTTGTGAGGCCCCTTCCCCTGAGCTCTCTTGTCTGTGCCCAGGTCCTGACCCTCTCTTCTATCCACCATGGTCCTTTGTGCATGCCCCTGCACCCTCATTATTGCACATCATAGTCATTGTGCTACCACTAACCCTTCCGCTTGCCATGCATGGTCTTCTGTGCTGCCATGGCCCCTCCCACCTTCCCTGTGTGGTCAGCTAGCTGCCCCTGACCCCCCTCCCACATTCCCTCCATGGTCTGTGTGTATGCCATCATAGTCTCATTGTTGCTCTCCATGGTGTGTCTTGTTTCTAGTGCCCAACCTGCCTCACCTCCATGGTCATCTTGCTGCTCCTGCCCTGCCCTCTTGCCCCCAGCCCTGTGTTTCCATGTGCAGACTCCTATTCTCTCCCTCCTGGCTTGTCTGTTCCATTGTAATGCCCCTGATCCGTCCCTCCTGGCCGTTATGGTCTGTTATGCTGCAGCTTTCTCTCCTGTCTGTCCATTATGGTCAGCTAGCTACCATTGCCTCTTTCCCCTCTGTTCTCTGTTGTCCATGTGCATGGTCCTGTCCCCTCCCTATTGCTTTCTATGGATTGTTGTGCTGCACTCCCGTCCCGCATGCGCTGTGTGGTGTATTGTGCTGCTGCAAACCCTGATGTCTGCCCTGTAGGGTTAGTTTGGTGCACCTCTCCATGTCCCTCTTGTCCTCTGTTATCCGAGTCCATGTCCCTACCCCAATTCCTCCTGCCTACCATGATCCAATGTACCATACTTGCGAACATTTTGAACTTGGTAAGAGGGAGATTTTGAAAAAAAAATGGGGTACTGATTTTCCCCTTTGAGTTACATTGAAAAAGAGGAGATTGTAGACAGGAGACAGATCAAATAAAGCCCATTTGAGCTTAAAAACATTGGACGTTTCCTGGCTGAAACGGGTCTGTTGGCATGTATGGCTGTACTACCACTGCCTGTTCCTTCTGTCCACAATGGACTATTATATTGCCACAGCCTCTCTTGCCAGTCCTGTATTGTTGGTTTGTTGCTCCTGCCCCCCTTTCCACTGCCCTCCATAGTCTGTTGTGCTGCCACTGCCCTTCCTGCCTGCCCAGTGTGGTCAAATTGTTGCATCTGCACTCTCCTACCTGCCTTCAATTTTCAGAGTCCGTGCCCCTGGCCTCTGCCTCTCAACAGTATACCAATGAACAACTAGATTGCTAACATTCTATATTTATTACAAAAGTGTGGAACACCTGACGTCATCTTGATGTAATCAAAACTGTAATACCTAGAGTATTTCCTTTAGAAATTACATATATGAGAGGGTCTTATTTGCATCACAAAGAACTTTTAAATTATTTGTAATCTTTATGTTTTTTTATCCAGTAGACCACTTGATTAAATGTTGCACCTAGGGGAGAGGATGTGGTGTTACTTCCAGAGCTGCAGACTTTGCAACTGGGGAACCAGGTTGGTGTTTCTGCTTCATCTCAACATTCTGTGATTCAGGTCAAATCACTTAATCTCCCCATGTCTACAACCAAAATGAATTTGATCTTGTGTGATGTAACCAATGCTCATGTAAAGCACTCAAATACCTGACAAGTCTGCACTCTATAAAACTGCAAATACACAAAAAATAAGTGTTTTGCACACTTCTGTCATTTGGCTACATGTGGGCTAAATCTGGGTGATATCTGTGCTGCATTTGGGCTATTTTGTCTCTGATGGCCATCTTGGGAGATTTATTTGTTATGAAGTTTCCTAATTTCCTCATTTACTGCAGTCTCCTCAGTGGGAATACTTTCAGTTTTTTATTTTGGTTCCATCAAGAAGGCATTCAGATGTGTCACACATTTGCCATAAATTCTGAATATTAGCACTCTAGTTGCTCATTAGATCACTGTCGTAAAACTACTGCTCACCAGGGAATTCTGCTGCTGGTATTCAAAGTGCATGATTCAGTCTGCATGTCAGAGTTTTTTTATGAAATAGAATAGGATTTGAGAAGTCAAAATGTGCCCTAATTTTGCTTTCTACAGAACTAATAATAATTTCTATGGCAAAATGAACCCCCTCATTTTGTTCCTTTGTAAATTAAATGTTTTAAGTGTTACCACTTTATTCCAATCAAGATGGCTTCAGGTGTGCCATACGTTTGTCATAAGTAAGACTGTTAGCGCTCTAGTTGTTCGTTAGAACACTCTGGGACATTCTGTCATTGGGCTATACTTGGGCTACATCTGGGCTCTTTTGTCTCTGGTGGCCATCTTGGGAGATTTATTTGTTATGAAGTTTCCTCATTTCCTGCAGTCTCCTCAGTAGGAAATACTTTCAGTTTTTTACTTTTGTTCCATCAAGAAGGCATTCAGATGTGTCAAACATTTGCCATAAATTCTGAATGTTAGCACTCTAGTTGCTCATTAGATCACTGTAGTAAAGCTACTGCTCACCACGGAAGTCTGCTGCTGATATTCAAAGTGCATGTTTCAGTCTGCATGTCAGAAGTTTTTTATGAAATAGAAGAGGATTTGAGAAGTCACTCAAAATGTGCCCTAAATATTCTTTCTGCAGCACTAATCATACTTTCTATGGCAAAATGAACCCCCTCATTGTGTTCCTTTTTAAATTAAATGCTTTAAGTGTTACCAGTTTATTCCAATCAAGATGGCTTTAGGTGTGCCATACTTTTGTTATAAGTAAGACAGTAAGCGCTCTAGTTGTTCGTTAGAACACTCTGGGACATTCTGTCATTGGGCTATACTTGGGCTACATCTGGGTGATATTTGGGCTACATTCGGGCTCTTTTGTCTCTGGTGGCCATTTTGGGAGACTTATTTGTCATGATGTTTCCTAATTTCCTCATTTACTACAGTCTCCTCAGTAGGAAATACTTTCATTTTTTTACTTTGATTCCATCAAGAAGGCATTCAGATGTGTCACACATTTGCTATAAATTCAGAATGTTAGCACTCTAGTTGCTTATTAGATCACTGTAGTAAAGCTACTGCTCACCAGGGAAGTCTGCTGCTGGTATTGAAAGTGCATGTTTCAGTCTGCATGTCAGAATTTTTTAATGAAATAGAAGAGGATTTGAGAAGTCACTCAAAATGTGCCCTAATTTTTCTTTCTGCAGCACTAATCATACTTTCTATGGCAAAATGAACCCCCTCATTTTGTTCCTTTTTAAATTAAATGTTTTAAGAGTTACCACTTTATTCCAACCAAGATGGCTTCAGGTGTGCCATACGTTTGTCATAAGTAGGACTGTTAGCGCTCTAGTTGTTCTTTAGAACACTCTGGGAAGCTGCAGTAGAACACAAAGGAATCTCTGCCCTTGTTGTATGTACATGTTTTACTGAGAATGTCAGACTTGTTTCTCACATGACTGAGAAAGATAATGTGAATATACAGAAAATATGCTCTCAGTTTAGCTTATAGATCACCTTCCAAACCTCTGTGGGAAAAGCATGAGAAAATAGTTTTCTCTCAAACATGATTCATGATATCACAGCAGAAGGCTTTTTCACATGGTAAAAATACCTTAGAACACACCACAATTCCTAAAATGAGTATGGTACCATCAACAAATGATTTATAATGTAACTAAATTCTTAAAACCTTCTATTAACTGCTTTTTAATGAGGTGCTATAATGTATATTGGTCCCAAGATGGCTGCCAACACTTCTTGGATGAAGTGCTGACAGCCAATCAGATCTCACGATGAGATGTGTGGTTAGGCTCCGCCCAGATATATATGTGATTTTACTTTTGATTTTCTCAGGAACTACTGAACAGATGTACACCATTTAAGCAAAAGGCATGAGTCTGAACTGAGGACTACCTCTTTGCCAAATTTGGTGTAATTCCGTTCAGCACTTCGGGCTGTAGCTGCGTCAACAGGTCCTATGCAAAAATGCATGGGGAAAACGCGTTTTGGGACCCCCGTTTTTTCTCGGCCCCCGCTTGAAGAATCACCGTGAAATTTTCAGGATAGGAGCAGACCGGAGCTGGCCAAAAGTTTGGAAAATTTCGTAAAGATTCATCAATCGACGGCAACGTTATTCCAAATAGAATGTTGCAGATTTCCTATGGAAAATAGGTCCTAACTATAACTACCTACTGGCGACTGCCAGTAGGTAATATATATATATATATACCTACTGGTGATCACCAGTAGGTAGTTATAGTTAGGATCTAGTTTCCATAGGACAAGCATTTTTTGATCTGCCGATATGTTTGGCGCTGTTTGACGAATCTTCGTGAAATTTTCTAAACTAATGCGGTGCTCTGGTCTGCTCTTGTCTTGAAAGTTTCGGGGTGATTCGTCAAGCGGGGGCCAAGAAAAAAGGGGGGTCCCAAAACACATTTTCTCCATGTTAATTTCCATAGGAACTTTTGTCACGGCTACATCCCGAACTGCTGAACGGAATTACACCAAATTTGGTCCAGAGTGCACTCTTTGCTTTAAATGGTGTAAATCCATTCAGTAGTTCCTGAGAAATTTAGAAATAAACAATATCTATATCTGGTGACCGAGAAGGATTCACAAACCCTCCTGACTTCGAACCAGGAAGTGTTGGCAGCAAACTTCTGGCTCGGTAAAACCGAATCACAAGAAAACAGTAACAAAAAAGATAGAAAACAAGAAAAGGGGGCAGGGTAGAAACACCCTGACCCCCTAGGCCTGCTCAAAAAATAATTATTTTTAAATATTCGTCCGGAGTCACGCCATCCAGTAGAAAATGTAAAAAAAAAAAAAAAAAGCCCGTGCTTTGTTTTCCTTAAGCCCCCGGGTGGGTCAGGTCCCGGGGGCAATCAAAATGTATGTAGCGGTGGCCCCCCACACTGCCCCAGGGACCACAACCTCCCCGTGGCACTTATTATTTTAATGCAGGGTCCGTTGCGGACCCCCAGACTACCACCTCCCTGGGGCTATTTCCACGGTGGGAGGGGGGCCACGCGGCCCCCCTCCTGGAGCCCTCTATCATCCCCCAGGGCCAGCTATGGCAATGTCAGGGCGGGAGCACAGCACCCGCCCTGTCATTGCAAACTCTGCTTTGCTTCATAGAAGCGAGAGCAGGAAACCTGCTCTTTCTTCCATGAAGCAAAGCAGATTGCTTTTGGACAAGGGGAGCTGCATGTCAGCAGCTCCCCTTGTCGAAAAGCAATGCCAGCTCCCACAGGAGGCTGGGACCGCAGGGGCATTGGGGCTCCCCCCACGGTCCTCACTGTAAGGCCAAGCCCATGGGATGGGGTTCCCAGGGCCATAATTGGCATCAGAAGGGGAGCCACATGGCCCCCCTCCAAAATAAAAATAAAAATTGAAAAGGCTGGCCTGGCCCCATGGGATGGGGTCCCCGGGGCCAATAGTGGCACAGGGAAGGGGGGCCACGCTGCTCCCCTCTTGAAAAATAATTATATAAAAAAGGCAATGCCCTGGGGGATGGGGTCCCCGGGTCTGAAAGAGGCATCAGGAGGGGGGCCGCGCAGCCCCTTCCCATTTTTTTTTTTTAAATGAATAGTAGCAGGCCCTGGGGGATGGGGTCACCAGGGCCCAGAAAATATTGAGAGGAGGGCAACACAGTCCCCCTTCTAACCCCCCAAAAAGGAGAAAAAACGGAGGCCCCGCCCCATCCCTGCAGCACACTGCAAAAGTGCTTCCTGGTGCGTTGTGCATTGGGGATTAAGCCCCCGAGATCCTTAAGGGTCCTTAAGGGCCAACTAGCCCACCAGGTACCTCCAGTAAGCCCCATACAGTGGGATTGCTGAGGGTGGTCTGAGGCCACACCCCTTTTTACTCCACTCTGCAAGTGCACCTCTTTCATGCACTGCTGGTGGGGTGATGAGGTCCACATGTGTCCTGAGGACCTCAGGACAAAAGTTGACTTCATCCCCCGAGCAGCAGTGCGCCAAGAGGCACATTTGCAGAGTGGTGTAAAAAGGGGGTGCGACCTCAGACCACTTTCAGCAATCCAGCTGTGTGAGGCTTACTGGAGGTACCTGATGGGCTAGTTGGCCCCCAGGAACTCTCAGGATTCAAGGGGACTTAATCTACCAACCAAAAATGCGCCAGGAGGCGCATTTGCAGAGTGGTGGAGAAAGGGGGCGTGGCCTGTGTCCACCTGTCAGCAATCCCACTAAGTGGGGCATACTGGAGATATCAGATAGGCTAGTTGGCCCCTAAGGACCCCCAGCAGTGAAGGGGACTTTAATCCCCCTCCAAGAGCTCACAGGGGAGCGCGTTTGCAGACTGGTGGTCAAAGGGGGCATGGCCTGCTATGAGCACTTACCAATGCTGCTGTGTGGGGACATACTGGAGGTAACAGGAGGGGTAGTTGGCCCCCAAGGTAGTCCTGGGGGGCCAACTACCCCTCCTGTTACCTCCAGTAAGTCCCAAACAGTGGTATTGCTAAGAGGTCTTCGGAGGCCACGCCCCCCTTTCTCCACCACTCTGTAGACACGCCTCCTGGCACACTATGGGTTGGGGAATGAAGTCCACTTTACTCCTGAGGGACTTTGGGGGCCAAGAAGTACTCTTGGTGCCTTCTGTAAGTCCTACGCAGCGGCATTCATGAGCGCTGGTTGGAAGCCCAGCCCCCTTTCTCCACCACTCTGCAAATGAGACTGCCAGTTAAAGGAGCATTTGTAATGTAATAGGTCTCGCATTTGCTGGAGTTAGAGCTATTGGCATTGAGTGGAGTGGATGTACGTTGTTTGTAGTGGAATTATGTGGTATGTTGTGCAGTGAAATTATGTGGATAGAAAGTATGTGGTATTTAGTGTATAGGAATTATGTAGAGTGGGATTATGTGTTATGGAGAGTAATTATGGGGTATGGTAGTCTGTGTTATGGAGTGGTAACCTCAGGTTTAGACTTCCTCGTTTCCATAGAAGTTAAACTATGAACTCAATAAGACTAAAAAAAAAGGAATCACTGAGGAGCACTTCTTGACTGAGTCAGAGGTATGAGCAGGGCCACTGGAATTATGCGACTGTTTGGCTGCACCAACTTTCGCACAATTATACATTTTCCGCATTAGCCACATAATCCATCATCTGCTGCCTAATCTGCAGATTTGTACAAAAAAAGTCTTGTTCTAGCTCAAATGGCTCAAACGTTACCAAAAAGTCAGCGACAAGTGTTACAGCGTGCTGGAAGGTCCTTTGCAAACCTAGAATGGTCACCACTTACTTTATTGCTAAATGTGGGTGTTAAATTGGCACTAATGGTGTGCATGCCACTCTTGCTTCTTTCTGCGCCTCTCTTGCCTCTTTCAGCATTTCTGTTGATTCTTTCTGCACCTTTCTTTCTTTTTCAACACTTCTCTTGCCTCTTTCTGCAAATCTCTTCTACTTTCTGCACCTCTTTTGCCTCTTTCTACAGCTCTGTTACCTCTTTCTGCACCTCACTTGCTTTGTTGTATGCCCCTCTTGCCTCTTTCTGCACCTCTCTTGCCTCTCACTGCACCCCTCTTCTGTTTTTCTGCCCCCTTCTGCCTCTGTTCTGCACCTCTGTTCCTTCTTTCTGCACTTCTTTTGTTTCTTTCTATACCTCTCTTGCTTTTTTCTGCATCCCTCTTGCCTCTTTCTCCATTCCTCTTCCCCCGTTCTGCTCTGTTGCTTCTTTCTACACTTCTCTAGTCTCTTTTTCCACCCCTCTTCCCTCTGTCTGCACTTCTGTTGCTTCTTTCTGCACCTCTCTTGCTTCTTTCTGTACCCCTCGTGCCTCTTTCACACCCCTCTTCCCGCACCCCTCTTGCCTCTTTCTGCACCTCTGTTCCTTCTTTCTGCACTTCTTTTGTTTCTTTCTGTACCTCTCACTTCTTGCTGCACCCCTTTTGCCTCTTCATGCACCCCTCTTCTCTCTTGTTGCGCTCCTCTTGCCTCTTTCTGCACCTCCGTTGCTCCTTCCTGCACCCCTTGTGCCTCTTTCTGCACCCGTCTACCCTTTTTTTGCACCCCCCCATGCCTTTTTCTGCACCTCTGTTGCTTCTGTCTGCACTACTCTTGCTTCTTTCTGCACCACTTGTGCTTGTTTCTGCACCCCTTTTCACGCCATCCAGTAGAAAATGAAAAAAAAAAAAAAGCCCGTGCTTTGTTTTCCTTAAGCCCCCGGGAGGGTCAGGTCCCGGGGGCAATCAAAATGTATGTAGCGGTGGCCCCCACACTGCCCCAGGGACCACAACCTCCCCGTGGCACTTATTTTTGGAATGCAGGGTCCGTTGCGGACCCCCAGCCTACCACCTCCCTGGGGCTATTTTCACGTTGGTAGGGGGGCCAAGCGGCCCCCCTCCTGGAGCCCTCTATCATCCCCCAGGGCCAGCTATGGCAATGTCAGGGCGGGAGCACAACACCCGCCCTGTCATTGCAAACTCTGCTTTGCTTCATAGAAGCGAGAGCAGGAAACCTGCTCTTTCTTCCATGAAGCAAAGCAGATTGCTTTTGGACAAGGGGAGCTGCATGTCAGCAGCTCCCCTTGTCGAAAAGCAATGCCAGCTCCCACAGGAGGCTGGGACCGCAGGGGCATTGGGGCTCCCCCCACGGTCCTCACCGTAAGGCCAAGCCCATGGGATGGGGTTCCCAGGGCCATAATTGGCATCAGAAGGGGAGCCACATGGCCCCCCTCCAAAATAAAAATAAAAATTGAAAAGGCTGGCCTGGCCCCATGGGATGGGGTCCCCGGGGCCAATAGTGGCCCAGGGAAGGGGGGCCACACTGCTCCCCTCCTGAAAAATAATTATATAAAAAAGGCAATGCCCTGGGGGATGGGGTCCCCGGGTCTGAAAGAGGCCTCAGGAGGGGGGCCGCGCAGCCCCTTCTCATTTTTTTTTTTTTTTTAAATGAATAGTAGCAGGCCCTGGGGGATGTGGTCACCAGGGCCCAGAAAATATTGAGAGGAGGGCAACACAGTCCCCCTTCTAACCCCCCAAAAAGGAGAAAAAACGGAGGCCCCGCCCCATCCCTACAGCACACTGCAAAAGTGCTTCCTGGTGCGTTGTGCATTGGAGGATTAAGCCCCCTAGATCCTTAAGGGTCCTTAAGGGCCAAATAGCCCACCAGGTACCTCCAGTAAGCCCCATTCAGTGGGATTGCTGAGGGTGGTCTGAGGCCACACCCCTTTTTACTCAACTCTGCAAGTGCACCTCTTTCATGCACTGCTGGTGGGGTGATGAGATCCACATGTGTCCTGAGGACCTCAGGACAAAAGTTGACTTCATCCCCCAAGCAGCAGTGCACCAAGAGGCACATTCACTGAAAAAACCAGATTTCAGGGACGTTATAGTTAGTTGGATATTTCACTCGTACAAAACCAGAGAAATTTGGCCGTTATAGTTAGTTGAGCTAACTATAACTCATGCCCCCGCAATGCACTGCTGATGACGTCACATATTACATCACTCATGACGTGGTGAGTGACATCACTGGCCAACTGTCCAACTAACTAGAACATCCCAGAAACCTGTGTTTTTTTCAGTGAATATATATATTCAACGTTCGTGCTTCAGAGCCTGCCCTGCAGGGTCGGGGGCCCCGGTAAAATGGTGCTTTTTTACAAATATTTAATGGAGGGGCACGACCTGCTTGACAAACGTACCAGCCAGCGGATATCCATGGTGATTTGGTGACGGGAGAAAGAAAGGGAGATGGGAGAGGTGACATCCTCTCTTTGGCAACTTCGCATCTCTTGGATTTATTAAGAGCGTGGCAGCAGAAATATGCACTTTGTAAAAGTATTCTAACAGTATGCACCTTGAAGTATGACAGCAATTGGTTGGGACATTGGCAAAGAAATAACGCTATTAGGCAGAATGGAACAGTGTGCCATGTCACGCTGCAGAATCTAAATAATAGTGCATTATGGGGCCTGTAGTTGGAAGTATGGGCCATGTCACCACTGGGACTAGAAAATAACACTCACCTATGAGCAAGGCGGCAACACTGAAACTCGTAGGGAATAAATGAGTGGTTGTAATGCTGCAACGCACCAGACAAATAAAATGTCAACTTGAAAGTAAGCTGAAGTTGGGCTCTGTAGTCTTCTTGTTAAAACGCATAGCAACAGGCTTCTCTGTTCCTGCTTTCAGAGCCCGCCCTGCAGGGTCGGGGGGCCCCTGGGAAAATGAAGCTTTTCTACTAATATTTAATGGAGGGGGCATGACCCGCTTGACAAATACACCTGCCAGCGGATTTCCACGGTGATTTGGTGACGGGTAAAAGAAAGGGAGATGAGAGAGGTGACATCCTCTCTTTGGCAACTTCGCATCTCATGGAATTATAAAGAGCGTGGCAGCAGAAATATACACTTTGTAAAATTATTCTAACAGTATGCACCTTGAAGTATGACAGCAATTGGTTGGGACACTGGCAAAAAAATAACGCTATTAAGCAGAATGGAACAGTGCGCCATGTCACGCTGCAGAATCTAAATAATGGTGCATCCTGGGGCCTGTAGTTGGAAGTATGGGCCATGTGACCACTGGGACTAGAAAATAACACTCATCTATGAGCAAGGCGGCAATGCCGAAACACGTAGGGAATAAATGAGTGGCTGTAATCCTGCAACGCACCAGACGAATAAAATGTCAACTTGAAAGTAAGCTGAAGTTGGGCTCTGTAGTCTGTGTTTAAATGATCATAATTGTATGTTTCTTGTCATGATTGAACTGTGTTTAAACAACAATTTGTTCCTCTTCAACAAAGGTTTCTATCACCGATTGATGGGAGTGGCCATGGGGGCGTGCTTCTCTCCCAGCTATGCCTGTTTGTTGGTTAGCTGGTGGGAGGAGCACGTCTTCAAGTCACAGCGCAAAGCTATTTGGGACACCCATATCAGATATTATCTGATGTGCCTGTTTTTAGATGGTTTTATGGACGTAATTTTACAATAAGATCTATTGCTGTGGTTTTTTCATATCAAGTAGTACATGTATTGATCTCATAAATTACTAGTTAATATGCACTCTATTTATATATATGTTTAAACTAATGGCCATTCATTGTGAAATAGTTTTTTCCACACTGTAGTCTGTTTTTTATGTCCCCCCCACCATCACCTGACCAATCGTATGTTTTTTGATTGGTTACACACTGAATATCTAATGTGATTCGTCAACGGAGCATCAAGTGAGCAAGATCGCTGTTAGCGATCGAAACGTTTCTGGGCGGACACTGGTCCGATACACTTCAGAAAATCAATTTCCCATAGGAAACTTTGGGCAAGGCTACAGCCGAAACTGCTGAACAGAATTACCCTAAATTTGGCAAAAAGGTAGTGCTTGGTTCAGAAAGCGACCTTTTTTTTAAATGGTGTAAATCCGTTCCGTAGTTGCTGAAAAATTCAAAAAATAAAAGTTTCGATATCTAGGGCAGCGGATGAGTCGTGAAGCCTCCCGACCACGAGCTTCATTCTAATTGGCTGTCAACACTCCAAACCAGGAAGTGTTGGCCGCCATCTTGTGACTCGGTAGAAGCGAGTCATCAGAAAACAGAGAAACAAACATATAAAACAAGAGAAGGGGGCAGGGTAGAAACACTCTGACCCCCTAGGCCTGCTCAGGGGGTCCCAGAAGGACCACCAGGGCCAAAAAAAGCATTAAAAAAAAATATTCGGCGCAATATGCGCTGGGGTCACAAATTCCACCAAAATTGTCTAAAAAACAATGAATCGCGGGTTCCCGCATTTTATTTTAAAGAGGCCCCCGGGTGGGCTAGGTCCCGGGGGCATTTCTTAAAAAATAATAGAAAATAACACTCAACAAAAAATAATAGCGGGGACCCGCTGGGGCCCCTGCAGCCCAGGGGACCTCCACCTCCCCGGCGCTTCACTCATGTTGGGATAGGGGCGTGCGGACCTCCTCCTGGAGCCTGTGAGGGCCCTGGGGACCACCACCCCCCAGGGCCGGCTCCTGCAGTGTCCCAGGGTGCCCACCCCCGGGACACTGCTGTTTGCTATGACAGGGCGGGAGCCGCGCAGCTCCCGCCCTGTCATTGCAAACTTGCATTGGATTTTGGAAGCAAGAGCAGGGAAACCTGCCCTCGCTTCCAAAATCCAAAGCTGATTGCTTTTCCACACGGGGATCTGCATTTCTGCAGCTCCCCGTGTGGAAAAGCAATGCCGGCTCCCGCAGGACGTCGGTAGCCGGCGGGACTGTGGGAGCATTGGGGCTCCCCCCACGGTCTCCAACAGTGAGGCCAGGCCCTGGGGGATGGGGTCCTCGGGGCCGGAATTGGCCACAGGAGGGGGGCCTACGTGGCCCTTTTCTCATTTGTTTTTTGCGCGGCTCTCAGCGCAGCACTCGAGTACTTCTTAAGTCTTTCACAGAGAGGTATATTCTGAAGGACACATCGCCGAGTTAACGGCACTTTATCGCAACCAAAATGGTGATAAATTTAACGCACCATTCACAAGCTGGAGCAAACAGCCCATATCACCAGTTTACCAGCGATAGCAGCCTCAAAAAGCATCGTCACGGATGACCCCGGCAAATATTGCGAATGAGATATTGAGTAGGCGTACCCGTTCAAAAAACAGTGAACACATCACTTCGGGAGTTTCTCAACCACCAGCAAGATCGTCGAAGAGAGTACAAAACAGGCGATCAGGGGTGTTATTGGTAGGAAGTTTACACCTGCTCTGAGCTGGTGTAAAGTCGGACTACAACCTGCAACATGAAAGGGAACCCAGCCCAGAGCCACACCTGAATGACAACAGATGCAATGGAGCCAACGATCATGCAGCTCGGACACCCATCACTGCTCTGACACCCCCCGCCACCAGCCCCTTGTCCGTCATCCCCCCTCACCGCCACCCCCCACAAACAAATGTGAGAGCAACCTTAGGAAATCAGGAACGTAACAAATTAGCTGATGTCACAGAATTAGAATTAAGAACACGCATGTGAGGTTGGACAAATAAGAATCTCAGTCATCTATGGATTTACATATAAAACATTTTATTTAAACAAAACAACAAAATAAAAGTAGGTACAGGCATGGCGTGTCGTCCCTCGACAATTTGTCAATCACAGCCTGCAAGACAAAAAGAAAGATAAGATGGTGCGTCATGCGTTCATCAAAGGACAGAGAGAGAGAAAAAGAGAAAGAGTGATAGAGAGGAAGAGAGAAAGAAAGAGTGAGACAGAGAAAGAGAGAGAGAAAGAGAGAAACAGTGTGAGAGAGGAAGAGAGAGAAAGAGTGAGACAGAGGAAGAGAGAGAGAAAAAGAATGAGAGAGAGAGGAGGAGACAGAGAAAGAGCGTGAGAGAGAGAAAGGAAGAGATATAGAGTGAGAGAGAGAGAGAAAGAGTGGAGTGACAGAAAGGAAGAGATGGAGAGGGAGAGTGAGTGTTGACACTGTGGATAAAATCCTCACAGCTCACCTTTCTGCCACCGGTGTGTCTCCAACCATGTGCCGGGACATAGTGCAGCCCTCAAGTTTAGTCATCTAAAACATAGTATAGAATCAGTAATGGCAGAGTACATACAACTGCACACGCATAATTCTCTGTTTTGTCCTTGTGCACCAAGGCTGCTGCACCCCATCGACTCCTGCTGCCCAGAGGTGTCTGTCCGCCCTGTGACCTCAGGCTGCTGCACCCCATCGACTCCTGCCGCCCAGTTGTCTGCCCGCCTCTGCGCACCCAGGCTGCTAGACCCCATTCACTCCCACTGCCCAGAGGTGTCTGCCCGTTGCTGTGCACCCAGGCTGCTGCACCTCATCCACTCCCAGTGCCTGGAGGTGTCTGCCCGCTCCTGTGCACCCAGGCTGCTGCACCCCATCCACTCCCACTGCTCTGAGGTGTCTGCCCGCTCTTGTGCACCCAGGCTGCTGCACACTATCCACTCCTACCGCCCAGAGGTGACTGCCCGCTGCTGCGGAAACAAGCTTCTCTGCTCACCTTCCGCCACCGGCGTTTGTGTAAGAGGATCCACCACGTGCCAAAGCAACCTCCTCAGCCATTGCGTACACGCGGTCAAGCCGAGCTCACAATTCAGAGTGAGTGTGGATTGCCAGGATGGCCATGCATCATCGCAGGCCTGCCATTACAAAAAGCAAGATAAGATTGTGCGTCATGCGTCCATCAAAGGAGAGAGAGAGCGAAAGAGTGAGAGAGAAGAAGAGAGAGAAAGAAAGAGTGAAAGGAAGAGAGAGAGAAACAGAAACAGTGTGGGAAAGAGGAAGAGAGAAACAGAGAAAGTGAGAGAGAGAGAAAGAGAGAGAAAGAGTGAGAGAGAGGAAGAGAGAGAAACAGTGTGAGAGAGAGGAAGAGAGAGAGAAAGTGTGAGGGAGAAAAAGGAAGAGATGGAGAGGGACAGTGAGTGCCCACACTGTGGACAAAACCCTCACAGCTCACCTTTCCGCCACCGGTGTGTCTCCAACCACGTGCCGGGACATAGTGGAGCCCTCAAGCTCACTCATCTGAAACATACTACAGAATCAGTAATGGCAGAGTACATACGACTGTGAACGCCTAAATCGCTGTCCAGCCTTTGTGCATCCAGGCTGCTGCACCCCATCCACTTCTACTGCCCAGAGGTGTCTGCCCGCTGCTGCGCACCCAGGCTGCTGCACCCCATCCACTCCCTCTGCCCAGAGGTGTCTGCCCACCCCTGTGCACCCAGGCCTCACTGCTTACCTTTCTGCTGACAGGGCACCCTCCACATCATGCAGCCCCGCTCCGCAGGCCACCAGGTCTCACATTTGGTGTTGCAGCTTGATTTTACCATGGCAGAGGACATACTAGTGCAACCGCCATCATCGCACATTGTACATCCACGCAGCCCTTGCGGTGCCACTAACTCTGACCAGTGAGGCCACGCCACGTGGCGACAGGCCCCCGCTGGTCGATGGCTCAGGCCTACACTGCGGTCCAGCAGGGCACACAAAATCTGACCTGTCCGGACCACCGAGATGGGACATCATCGCAGGCTGCACACCCGCTCAGTACTTACAGTGCCCCTACCTCAGTGCAGCGAAAGTTATCGTCCCGTGGCGGTGTGCCTGTGCCAGCCGCAGTTCATCCAGTGCACCAAGTCTGAAATGGAAATGGCGTGGAGCACATGCGCCCGGTCCTTTTTATTTGCAGGGTCACGTGTCCTGTGACGCCTGTGCTTGATGGGTGTGGTGTGGGTGTAAACCAGCCATCAGGGAATGGCTGTGGTGTACTTACAACTAGACCTGAGAGCAGCAGATCACTACAATGAAAATCTGGGCCATGTAGCGTTGTTGTCCCTCCCTATTTGCATAAGTAGATTGGGCTGGCCTGGTGTATGCCAGTCATGCATGAGGCTGTGAGCAATGACTCAGGAGCTCTGGGTGTGGTTCTGTCCTGGGCTGTATGAGGAATCAACTGATGCATGTGTCCCTGTTGTAGTGCTGCCGCCACCCGGGCCGCAAGCGCCAATGTGTCACCCTGTGAACCAAGTCCTAAAACATGGCCAACATGGAAGGTAGGGGGAATCACGGACCCTACATTCATCCATATTTCCACACATGAAAGATCGTGCACATGACATATCTGTGTGGATATGAATGTTTATGGCACATTCAGTGGAGTGTTGCAGCTGTAGCAATACAGGGCCATGCAAAGCCCAAATTTCCATTTTTGGCACATGGAGGGCAGCCAATTAGAGCCAAGTTTGTGCTCGGGGGTTACGCTCCGCCAACATATGTACTTATCCAATTACTCTGCCAATTCCGAAGCACTTACAAAATTCACTATACACTCTCCTTGCAGTACTCTAATGATCCAGTCTCTACCTATTTACTTATACAATGACCGAGACAAAGTTACATAACTGAAGTTTTCCCCACTGCCAGAGGTAACATGGTTGCGAGCGCTGTCCCGAGCAGAATGTAATGTGGTAGGGCCCAGGGGCAGCATCATGCATACATAATGAACACACAGACACAGATAGATAGTGGAACTGGGTACGGGCACGTGCGCTCGGCCCCTTTTTATTACCGGGGGCACATGTCCAGTGACGTCTGTGCTTGATGCGTGTGGGGTGAGTATAAGCCAGCCCTCAGGGAATGGTTGGTGCTGGCAACAAGTACAACAGTAATCATCGGTTCACACACACAGAGATTCAATCATAAAGGGTCCATGACTTGTGCTGCACTAAGTTAGGGGCACCAGATGTGAAATAATACACAAAAGATTCTATCGTAAAGGGTTCATGACTTGTGGTACATTGAGGTAGGGGCAGCAGATCTGAAATCATACACAAAAGATTCTATCATAAAGCGTCCACGAGTTGTGGTGCACTGAGGTAGGGACATCAGAAGCATTCCGCGTGTGCACAGCTAGCGATGATGCGTGGTCCAGGAGGGCCGCACTGGTAGCAATGTCTGTTGCCTACTGGACTGCGTCATCTCAAACGCAACTCGATCTGAATTGTGAGCCCTGCAGTCCGCAATGTAGATGGAAGGCAGTAGTCAGGACAGACATCGAGGAGTGCTTTTTGTCACTTCCTCTTGACAAAATCCGAGGACATGGAGTACAATTCTGTCTGCAATTAATAAATCATGTCTCAATGTAAATTGTGAGCTCTGCTGACCGCAGTGTAGGTAACACAAGATGAAATATGTATGGAATACATTGTCGAAATGTGCATCCTGCCGATAGAAACAACAAATTCTGCGCTAAATATGCTAATTTGCCCCCAGGGGGGCCAAATCCCGGGGGCATAATGAAAAAATACTGTGGAGGAGGTCCCAATCCCCCCCACACTGCCCTGGGGACCGCCACCCCCGGGGCTCTAATATAATATAGGCGGGGAGCTCACGGCCCCCCTCAGCCCCGGGGACCGCCACCCCCTTGGGCTTCTTTAAAATGGGTGGGGGGCTCTCAGGCCCCCCAGCCCCGGGGACCGTCACCCCCCGGGGCTTGAAAACATTTGGTGTGGGGTGGCTCTCAGGCCCCCCCAGCCCCGGGGACCGCCACCCCCCGGGGCAACTTCAAAATGTGGGAGGGGGGCCACGCAGCCCCCCTCCTGGAGCCTTGTATAGGCCCTGGGGACCGCCACCCCCCAGGGCCGGCTCCTGCAGTGTCCCGGGGTGGCCACCCCCAGGACACTGTAGTTTTCAATGACAGGACGGGAGCCTCGCGGCTCCCGCCCTGTCAGTGCAAACTGCTTTGCTTCATTGAAGCGAGAGCAGGGAAACCTGCTCTCGCTTCAATGAAGCAAAGCAGATTGCTTTTCCACATGGGGAGCAGCATGTTAGCTGCTCCCCATGTGGAAAAGCAATGCCGGCTCCCGCAGGATGAAGGGAGCCAGCTGGGACCGTGGGGGGATTGGGGACCCCCCCACGGCCCCCAACAAAGAGGGCCAGCCCTGGGGAATGGGGTCCCCGGGGCTAGTAGTAGCCCGGGAGGGGGGCCACGTGGCCCTCCTCCTAAAAAAATTAAAGAAAAAAATGCACACAAAAAAAATGGCCCCGGGAGATGGGGTCCCCGGGGCCATAAGTGGCCACAGGAGGGGGGCAAGGCAGCCCCCCTCCAAAATATATATATTTTTTTTAAAAAGGGCCATGACCCGGGGGATGGGGTCCCCAGGGCCAATACATTAGAAAAAGAAGGGGGGCTACAAAGCCCCCATTCTAAAAAAAAAAAAAAAAAAAACGGGATTGGGCCGTAGGCCACGCCCCTCCTTGCACCACTCTGCAAACACGCCCCCTGGCGCATTTGCAGAGGGGGAACTGATTCCCCTTGAATACTGGGGGTCCCTGGGGGTCAACTAGCCCATCAGGAACCTCCAGTATGCGCCAGGGGGCTGCGTTGCAGAGAGGTGTAATAGGCCACGTCCCTTTTTACACCTCTCTGCAACGCAGCTCCGTAGCGCTTACTGGAGGTACCTGGTGGGCTAGTTGGCTCTCAGGGGACCTCAGGATTCAAGGGGACTTAATCCCCCCAACTTAAAAAGCACCACAGGGTGCGTTTGCACAGTGGTGAAGGTAGGGGGCGGGGCCTGAGGTGATATGTGTGCAAACACGCCCTGTGGCGGGTTATAAGTTGGGAAATTCATTCCCCTTCAATCCAGAGGTCCCCTAGGGGCCAACTAGCCCACCAGGTACCTACAGTAAGCGCCACGGAGCTGCGTTGCAGAGTCTTGTAAAAAGGGGCGTGGCCTCTGAACACCTCTCTGCAACGCAGCTCCCTGGCGCATACTGGAGGTACCTGGTGGGCTAGTTGGTCCCCAGGGGACCGCAGGATTGAAGAGGAATTAATTCCCCAACTTAAAACGTGCCACAGGGCGTGTTTGCACTTGTCACCTCAGGCCCCGCCACCTTCCTTCACCATTGTACAAATATTCCTCTAAAATCAGCCGAACTACGAATTCCGATTTACTCACCTGTTATCAGGAGAGAACCCAGTGCTGCATCTTTTAGACCAGCACTGACCATGTCATGAATGACGTAATATGTGACATCATCAGCAGTGGATTGCGGGCGCGCAAGATGTAGTTAGTACAACTAACTATATTGGAGGAATTTCAATGGTTTTGTTCGAGGAGAAATGTCCAGCTAACTATAACACCCCTAAAACCTATTGTTTTTTCAGTGAATTTCTAGGGTTTTTTAAATGCTGATTCCTAACTATATCAGACCTGAAACCTATGGTTTTTTCAGTGAATATATTATATATATATATATATATATATATATTCACTGAAAAAACCATAGGTTTCAGGGGTGTTATAGTTAGCTGGACTTTTCACTTGTACAAAACCATTGAAATTCCCCCGTTATAGTTAGTTCAGCTAACTATAACTCGCGCGCCCGCAATGCACTGCTGATGACGTCACATATTACATCACTCATGACATGGTCAGTGACATCACTCATGACATCACTGATGACATCTCAAATGACATCACTGATGACATCACTGATGACATCATCCAGTGAATGTGTGTTTTTCTGAAAATTAAATATGTTTTATATATGTATATCTCAAGGTCGATGGAAGAATAAATGGGTATATAAGTGTCTAAATGGATGATTTGTTTTTGAAAAATTGATTGTGTAACTGACTAAGTGTATCATAGTGAATACATGGCTTAGTGAGTAATGTTTAAATATGTAAATATCTGTATCAGTCTCTCACTTTGTGTATAAGTGGCTGCATGGGTTGGTGAGTAGCTACATGGGTGTCTATATAGGTTATTAGTTGGTTTTTTGAGTATCAGTCTGAGTGTCTGCATGGTTCGGTGGGGGGTATTACGTAGTGCATAGGTGCATGAATGAGTGACTCACTGTTTGTATGTGTTGAACACAGCATGTGTGCAGGACTGTATGGGTGGATGAGTGTGTGTATGGATGTGTTAGTGAGTGAATGACTGTCTCAATAGTGTCTTTATGAGTAACTACATATGTTTTAAACTAGTATATGTGACTATTGGTGTATATATGTGAGTATATGTGAGAGTGAGAGATTGAAAGAGTTCCTGTATGAATAAGTATGTGTTTCTATAAGTGATTGTTTAAAAGACTAAGTATGTGTAAGTTTCCGTAGAAGTAAGTATGGTGGTGTGTGTATAACTGTATATGCAAGTAAATGTATGTTTGATTCTTTATTAGCATGAGTGACTATGTGTGTGAGTAACTCTATGGATGAGTGGCATTGTGTAACAGGATGTATAGGTGTATGAGTACATATGATGAGTGAGTACATGTATGAGTGACTGTATAGGACTGTTGGTGAATGAGTGGATGTGTATGTGGATCTTAGAATTACTGAAGAGGTTGTTGTAACTGGTATTGGTATGTCCATTGTTTTGAAAATTTTAGTCTCTATTTTTGAATGTGTGTATCAAAGGTTATATTAGGGTGAGAGGAGGTCTGCCACTCTATCACAAGGATGATGTCATCAGTGATGTCATCAGTGATGTCATTTGAGATGTCATCAGTGATGTCATGAGTGATGTCACTGACCATGTCATGAGTGATGTAATATGTGACGTCATCAGCAGTGCATTGCGGGCGCGCGAGTTATAGTTAGCTGAACTAACTATAACGGGGGAATTTCAATGGTTTTGTACAAGTGAAAAGTCCAGCTAACTATAACACCCCTGAAACCTATGGTTTTTTCAGTGAATTTCTGAGGTTTTTTAAATGCTAATTCCTAACTATAACGTGCCTGAAACCTATGGTTTTTTCTGTGAATTTCAAAGGTTTTTTAAATGCTAATTTCTAACTATGCCTACAGAGATAGGACATGTGAAGAAAGAAGAAAAAATGCACAGAAAGAAACAAAAGAAGTGCAGAAAGAAGCAACAGAAGTCCTCAAATACGAAGATAAGTGCAGGAAGAAGGATAACATGCAGAAAGAACAAAAAGAAGAGCAGAAAGAAGCCTTGTTGCAAAATCATCCTGTACCCTCAACTTTTTCAGACGGATACTGGTGGTAACTGAGTCTGACTAACCAGTCCTAGAGCCAGTGCTATGTTAAAAGACACTTAGAATACAGTGAAAACACCTACATACACTAGGGAACATTATGCGTTGGGGTCCCCCTGTGATTAGCATGACCTCCTCTGTAAGCCCCTAGTGTATAATAGGGCATGGGGATTAAAACTACCTCTTAAAACAGGCCACAGGGCGTTTTTGCACACGTTAACTCAGGCCCCGTCCCCTCCCTTCACCACTGTGTAAACACGCCCTGTGTCCATTTTTAGTTGGGAGATTAAGTTCATTTGAATCCTGAGGGTCCCTAGGGTCCAACTAGCCCACTAGGTATCTCCAGTAAGTGCCACAGAGCTGCGTTGCAGAGAGGTGTAAAAAGTGGCACGGCCTGGACCACCTCTCTGCAATGCAGCTCAGTGGCGCTTACTGGAAGCACTTGGTGGGCTAGTTAGCCCCCAGGGGCCCTCAGTATTGAAGGGAAATTATATCCCCAATTTAAAACGTGCCATAGTGCGTGTTTGCACACGTCACCTCAGGCCCCGTCCCCTCCCTTCACCACTGTGTAAACGCGCCCTGTGGCTGTTCTAAGTTGAGAGATTAAGTCCCCCTGAATCCTAAGGGTCCCTAGGCTCAAACTAGACCACTAGGTACCTCCAGTAAGCGCCACAGAGCTGCGTTGCAGAGAGGTGTAAAAAGGGGCTTGGCCTCAGAACACCTGGCTGCAGCGCAGCTCCCTGGCGCATACTGGAGATGCCTGTTGGGGGCGCGTTTGCAGAGTGCTGCACGGAGGGGGCATGGCCTCCGGCACGATGCCAGTCTTTTATTTATTTTAGTTTTTTAAGAAGGGGGGCTGTTTGGTTCCCCTTCTTATTCTAATTTATTGGCCAGTCTCCTAATTATATTTTTTTGACCCCAATCCCCAGGGCCGGCCACTGTTTTTTATTATTTTTAAAAAATATATATTTATAGACACACCTAGGACATGCTGGACAAACCGTACGTACCTATCACCATGACGATTTGCGTGATATTCATTAAAAGGCGACTATGCATGCAATGAATCCACGTGGAATGTATTTACACCACTAGTGAAGCTCTGACATGTCTGATGCCCTACCGTGCCTAATCCTGGTAGACACCCTTGTAGTTTATTTATACAAACATGGGTAGCTATTGATGGGCACATTTAATACACATGCACACCAAGCCATTCAAAGGGGATTCGACAAAAATTCGACCAAAACTATGCAAGAAACCCCCCTCATGGTTAATAAAACACACATCCACTGCCGGATGTGTAATACTTTTTATTTTACTCTCTGGAAAGGGGACGAACATCACTTGAGAGTCACAGCGTGCTCCTGACAGAGCCCAATGCTGTGTTACACCCACCATTGCCTGCCGAGTGCCACACACCTCTGTGTTGTATTCCACTAGCTAGTGCATATGCTATGACACTCTCTAGCCCATGTGCACTGTAACACCACCCCGTGAATATGTCATGCCACACTTGTCTTCGCACGGGTTATATTGCCCCATCTAACGTGCCTTTCTCGATGCCTATGTTATAACGCACAGTGCTATGCCATACATATTACAATCTGGGATCCATATCTTTGTCACAGTGCATATGCAACGTTACACTCCCCAGCACATATTTTATATTACAACTTTAGAGACTAGTTAGGTTACACAACACTGCCCTGTGCATATTACACTCCAAGGCGCATATCGCATAGCACGCGCTAGTGCCTGTGCTATCTCGCGCTCTCCAATGAATCTGTCATTGCGCACAATGTATTGCATATTATATTTCACGCCCGGTTCATCTTATATCACACTTTTTGGTGCATAGTTTATACCATACACTATATCTAGTTTTCATTTTCAATCGTGCTCACAGGACTATGTTCTATAACACTGTGTTCACCTACCCTTTTCACGGGCATTACATTTTGCGATAGGGGGTGGAGGGTCAGGGGGTGTTTCTGCCAAGTGAGCCCGGAGTCACAGTCACAAACGTCCTCTTCTTCCTGAATAAAAGTGAGATTATGCTGCATACTTGTTCATATTTTAAGTAGTTCGCACAGACACAATGTTTTAAAAACAATAAAGTTCCTAATACCCGCCTTCTCTGAACAGTTAGCTTGCTGCCCCATCCCCTTCCTCCCTATCCTCTGTTGTGTGAATCCATGGACTAGCCTCCTCCCTCCTGCCATGCATGGTCTGATGTGCTGCCACTGCCCTCAATTTAGTATGATGTACCAGTCCACTCCTCCTGCCCTCCATTGCCCAATTCTATGCCCCATCATTGACCTCCTGCTTAAACTCTGTGCTTAGCTTGCTGCCCCTATTCTCCTTCCCCCTGCCCTCCGATGTCTTTGTGCATGCCCCTGCTCCATCCTTTTTGCCCACCATGTCCCATGGACCTGCCACTCCTATCTACTCTGAGTGTTCTGTTGAGCTGCCACTCCCCTCCCACCTGCCTAGCATTGTCAGATGACTGTAACCTGTCCCTGCCACCTCCACCCTGCCTGTCCACATGCCATGCCCCTATCCTCTTCCTCCTGTCCTACATGGTCCATTGTACTGCCACACCCTTCTGCCCTCCCTGGTATGTTGTGCTGCAACTGCTCCTCCTGCCTGCCCTGTGTGGTCTGTTGTGAGGTCCCTTCCCCTGAACTTTCTTGTCTGTGCACAGGTCCTGACCCTCCCTTCTATCCTCCATCGTCCTTTGTGCATGCCCCTCCACCCTCCTTCTTGCCCATCATAGCCATTGTGCTGCCACTAACCCTCCCACTTGCCATGCATGGTCTTCTGTGCTGCCATGGCCCCTCCCACCTTCCCTGTGTGGTCAGTTAGCTGCCCCTGACCCCCTCCCACCTTCCCTCCATGGTCTGTGTGTATGCCATCACAGTCTCACTGTTGCTCTTCATGGTGTGTCTTGCTTCTAGTGCCCATCCTGCCTGACCTCCATGGCTATCTTGCTGCTCCTGCCCTGCCCCCTTGCCCCCAGCCCTACTCCCTCCCTCCTGGCTTGTCTGTTCCATTGTAATGCCCCTGATCCGTCCCTCCTGCCCTTTATGGTCTGTTATGCTGCAGCTTTCTCTCCTGTCTGTCCATTATGGTCAGCTAGCTACCATTGCCTCTTGCCCCTCTGTTCTCTGTTGTCCATGTGCATGGTCCTGTCCCCTCCCTCTTGCTTTCTATGGATTGTTGTGCTGCACTCCCGTCCTGCATGCCCTGTGTGGTGTATTGTGCTGCTGCAAACCCTGATGCCTGCCCTGCAGGGTCAGTTTGGTGCACCTCTCCATGTCCCTCCTGTCCTCTGTTATCCAAGTCCATGTCCCTATCCCATTTCCTTCCATGATCCAATGTACCATACTTGCGAACATTTTGAACTTGGTAAGAGGGAGATTTTGAAAAAAAACTGGGGTATTGATTTTCCCCTTTGAGTTACATTGAAAAAGAGGATATTGTAGACAGGAGACAGATCAAATAAAGCCCATTTGAGCTTAAAAACATTGGACGTTTCCTGGCTGAATCGGGTCTGTTGGCATGTATGGTTGTACTACCATTGCCTCTTCCTTCTGCCCACAATGGTCTATTACATTGCCACAGCCTTGAAGGAGGGTAGATTTTGTATCACAGGGGGCCCCTGGCCCGTTCTGTCCACACCTGAAGTATGAGACCCTTGTCCTTGCCCTGCCAGCTGCATTTGTAGGCCGTATTAAATTGACCAGTGGGTCCTGTGTTGCTATATAATTATCCTGAGACATCCTTACCACTCAGCCAGCATAAAATCCCTGTGTAGGCCCTTCTGTTCAATATGTAGGCCTCTTTGTTAAATTGACCATAGCTCTGCAATTTTAGTGTATAGCAGTCTGAAGGCAGGTCTGCGAGGCCTTCTGATCCAAACTAGTAGCCCCCACCCTACCCGAGTGCTCCGTGCTCGGTATCAAAGTTCAACATCCCCCTGAAGCTGTCGACATACAGTAGGCTGCATCCTGGACTGGTACTTGCTTCCTGGGCAGGTTTCCCGCTTTTAAGGAAGTGGCAACCGCAGAGCGTCAAGTTAGGAGAACTGAGGAGATTTTATACATGAATATATTGAATTCCCGTACAATACCCATTATTTTCTGCTTGCTCTATGGAACTTACGATAAGCGATTGGCCTGAGAGACTGACCTTTTCACCCAGTCCATTGTCAGCATTAAGTGGGTAAATGACGAAATGTCTGGTAAAATCTGCAGACGAAGCTTTTGGGTAGCATACGTAGGTAGATGTAGCGTGCAAAGAAGCCCACAAAATGATATAAAAAGGGAGCACCCACAGATATCGACGGACTACCTCGCCGTCTGTATGTAGGTTAACAGGCTGTGCAGGTTTTCCCCAAGAGCTGGGAGCTCTTGTCTTCCTTTGCTTAAAATGTCTTGCTCTGCTTTGCTTGAAGTATCTTATTCTATTTTACCTATATGAAATGTCATGTTATGTTTAACCATTGTTCTCTTTACTTTTGCATTTAAAAGATTTTGTATTGTAATTGCAGGAATGCTTGCTCTAAGAGTAAACGTGAGTGTTCCTAGGTAACATTTTCCTTGGTGTAACTTGTTTCTCATGATGCATTTATAGATGTGTTTTCTCTCTCTCTCTGTCAGTACATTAATTGAGATACAGAGAATATTATGACAGCTGTATGATTATCTGTATTCTGTATTTTGTACTTTATGTCTCTATTCTGCGGTTTCTTTGAAGTTGCATCTTCTCATTAAACTGCCATTGTATTCTGCCTCCAATTCCATGTCTCATATGTCTGTTTTCTTCATTTTTGGAGCAAGCGTTCCTAGGCACCCCGGCTCAAATTAAGGTGCCCCTTTTGTCCCTGACTCACTCTCCTGCTCAGTTCTGTGGTGGCTCCCGGGGATCTGGGGACCGCCCCTAGCTTCCTTGACCCGTAATAGATCTTCCCTCCAACAGCCTCTCTTGCAAGTCCTGTATTGTTGGTTTGTTGCCCCTGCCCCCCTTTCCACTGCCCTCCATAGTCTGTTGTGCTTCCACGGCCCTTCCTGCCTGCTCAGTGTGGTTAAATTGTTGCCTTTGCACCCTCCTACCTGCCTTCAATTTTCAGAGTCCGTGCCCCTGGCCTCTGCCTCTCAACAGTATCCTAATGAACAACTAGATTGCTAACATTCTATATTTATTACAAAAGTGTGGAACGCCTGACATCATCTTGATGTAATCAAAACTGTAATACCTAGAGCATTTCCTTTAGAAATTACATATATGAGAGGGTCTTATTGGCATCAAAATTATGGTTAGTGCTCTAAAAGACTAAAATAGGACATATTTTCTGAGTTTTCAAATAGCGACAAAGCACTTTTAAATTATTTGTTATCTTTATGTTTTTTTATCCAGTTGACCACTTGATTAAATGTTGCACTTAGGGGAGAGGATGTGGTGTTACTTCCAGAACTGCAGACTTTGCAACTGGGGAACCAGGTTGAAGTTTCTGCTTCAGCTCGACATTCTGTGATTCTGGTCAAATCACTTAGTCTCCCCATGTCTACAACCAAAATGAATTTGTTCTTGTGTGATGTAACCAATGCTCATGTAAAGCACTCCAATACCTGACAAGTCTGCACTATATAACACTGCAAAAACACAAAATAATAAGTGTTTTGCACACTTCTGTCATTGGGCTATATTTGGGCTACATCTGGGTGATTTTGGGCTACATTTGGGCTCTTTTGTCTCCGGTGGCCATCTTGGGAGATTTATTTGTTATGAAGTTTCCTAATTTCCTCATGTACTGCAGTCTCCTCAGTAGGAAATGCTTTCAGTATTTTACTTTGATTCCATCATGAAGGTATTCAGATATGTCACACATTTGCCATAAATTCTGAATGTTAGCACTCTAGTTGCTCATTAGATCACTGTAGTAAAACTACTGCACCATGGAAGTCTGCTCCTGGTATTAAAAGTGCATGTATCAATCTGCATGTCAGAATTTTTTAATGAAATAGAAGAGGATTTGAGAAGTCACTCAAAATGTGCCCTCATTTTCTTTCTTCAGCATTAATCATAATTTCTATGGCAAAATGAACCTCCTCATTGTGTTCCTTTTTAAATTAAATGTTTTAAGTGTTACCAGTTTATTCCAATCAAGATGGCTTCAGGTGTGCCATACTTTTGTCATAATGAAGACAGTAAGCGCTCTAGTTGTTTTTAAGAACATTCTGGGACATTCTGTCATTGGGCTATACTTGGGCTACATCTGGGTGATATTTGGGCTACATTTGGGCTCTTTTGTCTCTGGTGGCCATCTTGGGAGACTTATTTGTTATGAAGTTTCCTAATTTCCTCATTTACTGCAGTCTCCTCAGTAGGAAATACTTTCAGTTTTTTACTTTGATTCCATCAAGAAGGCATTCAGATGTGTCACACATTTGCCATAAATTCAGAATGTTAGCACTCTTTTTGCTCATTAGATCACTGTAGTAAAGCTACTGCTCACCAGGGAAAACTGCTGCTGGTATTGAAAGTGCATGTTTCAGTCTGCATGTCAGAATTTTTTAATGAAATAGAAGAGGATTTGAGAAGTCACTCAAAATGTGCCCTAATTTTTCTTTCTGCAGCACTAATCATACTTTTCATGGAAAAATGAACCCCCTCATTTTGTTCCTTTTTAAATTAAATGTTTTAAGAGTTACCACTTTAATCCAAGCAAGATGGCTTCAGGTGTGCCATACGTTTATCATAAGTAGGACTGTTAGCGCTCTAGTAGTTCTTTGGAACACTCTGGGAAGCTGCAGTAGAACACAAAGGAATCAACTGACAGTCTCTGCCCTTGTTGGATGTACATGTTTTACTGAGAATGTCAGACTTCATTCTCACATGACTGAGAAAGATAATGTGAATTTACAGAAAATAAGCTCTCAGTTTAGCCTATAGATCACCTTCCAAACCTCTGTGGTAAAAGCATGAGAAAATATTTTTCTCTCAATCATGATATCCCAGCAGAAGGCTTTTTCACATGGTGAAATCACCTTAGAACATACCACAGTTCCTAAAATGAGTATGGTACCATCAACAAATGATTTATAATGTAACTAAAGTCTTAAAACCTTCTATTAAATGCAATGCTTTTTAATGAGGTGCTATCATGTATATTGGTCCCAAGATGGCTGCCAACACTTCTTGGATGAAGTGCTGACAGCCAATCAGATCTCAGGATGAGATGTGTGGTTAGGCTCCGCCCACATATATATATGATTTTAAATGCTATTTTCTCAGGAAATACTGAACAGATTTACACCAGACCTGCAAAAGGCACTTCCTTGACCTTATGGCTACCTCTCTGCCAAATTTCAAGTAATTCTGTTCAGCCGTTCGGGCTGTAGCTGTGTCTAAAGGTCCTATGGAAAAATGCATGGGGAAAACGCGTTTTGGGACCCCCCTTTTTTCTCAGCCCCTGCTTGACGAATCCCCCCGAGACTTTCAGGGTAGGAGCGGAGCGTAGCGCCCCACCTATTTTGAAAATTTCGCGAGGATTCGTCGACCGGCGCCAAAGTTATTCCAAATAGAATGTTGCGGATTTCCTATGGAAACAGGGTCCTAACTATAACTACCTACTGGCGACCGCCAGTAGGTAATATATATATATATATATATATATATATATATATATATATATATATATATATATATATATATATATATATATATATATATATATATATATATATATATATCACTGAAAAAACCATAGGTTTCACACACGTTATAGTTAGGAATTAGCATTTAAAAATCCTTGCAAATTCTGCAAATTCAGTGAAAAAACCATAGGTTTCACACATGTTATAGTTAGCTGGACATTTTACTGATAAAAAACCAATGAAATTCCCCCGTTATAGTTAGTGCAGGCAACTATAACTCACGCGACCGCAATCCTCTGCGGTCGCGTGAGTTATAGAATATAGTTATAAAATATTTTTTACCATACGCGTACGGTAAGCGTAATCGACAATTTTTCGAAATAAAATAAAAAAGAATTTTTTGGCATTGGGGGTTCTTTGGAGACACATTCACCAAGGCTAGGTGGTTTGGAGCTGTCTAAACAGTCTCTTTACATGTTTTTTGCCTTTATTTTTCCTCCTGCTCTCAGAGTGCGAGAGAGAAAATGGCGGCCGCCACTTCCTGGTTTCGAACGATTCGAATGTTTACTAAGATCTAACAGCCAATCAGAATCGCGCTCGCGCACGTCACCGTACGCGTACGGTAAGCTTACCGTAAGCGCACGGTAAGCGCACCGTAAGCTGGCTCAGATATATATATTGATTTAAATGCTATTTTCTCAGGAACTACTGAACAGATTTACACCAGACCTACAAAAGGCACTTCCTTGACGTGAGGACTACCTCTCTGCCAAATTTCAAGTAACTCTGTTCAGCCGTTCGTGCTGTAGCTGTGTCTAAAGGTCCTATGGAAAATGCATGGGAAAAACGCGTTTTGGGACCCCCCTTTTTTCTCGCGCGGCCGCCACTCTATCACAAGGATGATGTCATCAGTGATGTCATGAGTGATGCCACTGACCATGTCATGAGTGATGTAATATGTGACGTCATCAGCAGTGGATTGCGGTCGCGCGAGTTATAGTTATCTGAACTAACTATAACGGGGGAATTTCATTGTTTTTTTACGAGTGAAATATCCACCTAACTATAACATGTGTGAAACCTATGGTTTTTTAAGTGAATTTATATATCTATATCTATATATATATATATTCACTGAAAAAACCATAGGTTTCAGGGGTGTTATAGTTAGCTGGACTTTTCACTTGTACAAAACCATTGAAATTCCCCCGTTATAGTTAGTTCAGCTAACTATAACTCGCGCGCCCGCAATGCACTGCTGATGACGTCACATATTACATCACTCATGACATGGTCAGTGACATCACTCATGACATCACTGATGACATCTCAAATGACATCACTGATGACATCACTGATGACATCATCCAGTGAATGTGTGTTATTCTGAAAATTAAATATGTTTTATATATGTATATCTCAAGGTCGATGGAAGAATAAATGGGTATATAAGTGTCTAAATGGATGATTTGTTTTTGAAAAATTGATTGTGTAACTGACTGATTAAGTGTATCATAGTGAATACATGGCTTAGTGAGTAATGTTTAAATATGTAAATATCTGTATCAGTCTCTCACTTTGTGTATAAGTGGCTGCATGGGTTGGTGAGTAGCTACATGGGTGTCTATATAGGTTATTAGTTGGTTTTTTGAGTATCAGTCTGAGTGTCTGCATGGTTCGGTGGGGGGTATTACGTAGTGCATAGGTGCATGAATGAGTGACTCACTGTTTGTATGTGTTGAAGACAGCATGTGTGCAGGACTGTATGGGTGGATGAGTGTGTGTATGGGTGTGTTAGTGAGTGAATGACTGTCTCAATAGTGTATTTATGAGTAACTACATATGTTTTAAACTAGTATATGTGACCATTGGTGTATATATGTGAGTATATGTGAGAGTGAGAGATTGAAAGAGTTCCTGTATGAATAAGTATGTGTTTCTATAAGTGATTGTTTAAAAGACTAAGTATGTGTAAGTTTCCGTAGAAGTAAGTGTGGTGGTGTGTGTATAACTGTATATGCAAGTAAATGTATGTTTGATTCTTTATTAGCATGAGTGACTATGTGTGTGAGTAACTCTATGGATGAGTGGCATTGTGTAACAGGATGTATAGGTGTATGAGTACATATGATGAGTGAGTACATGTATGAGTGACTGTATTGGACTGTTGGTGAATGAGTGGATGTGTATGTGGATCTTAGAATTACTGAAGAGGTTGTTGTAACTGGTATTGGTATGTCCATTGTTTTGAAAATTTTAGTCTCTATTTTTGAATGTGTGTATCAAAGGTTATATTAGGGAGAGAGGAGGTCTGCCACTCTATCACAAGGATGATGTCATCAGTGATGTCATCAGTGATGTCATTTGAGATGTCATCAGTGATGTCATGAGTGATGTCACTGACCATGTCATGAGTGATGTAATATGTGACGTCATCAGCAGTGCATTGCGGGCGCGCGAGTTATAGTTAGCTGAACTAACTATAACGGGGGAATTTCAATGGTTTTGTACAAGTGAAAAGTCCAGCTAACTATAACACCCCTGAAACCTATGGTTTTTTCAGTGAATTTCTGAGGTTTTTTAAATGCTAATTCCTAACTATAACGTGCCTGAAACCTATGGTTTTTTCTGTTAATTTCAAAGGTTTTTTAAATGCTAATTTCTAACTATGCCTACAGAGATAGGACATGTGAAGAAAGAAGAAAAAATGCACAGAAAGAAACAAAAGAAGTGCAGAAAGAAGCAACAGAAGTCCTCAAATACGAAGATAAGTGCAGGAAGAAGGATAACGTGCAGAAAGAACAAAAAGAAGAGCAGAAAGAAGCCTTGTTGCAAAATCATCCTGTACCCTCAACTTTTTCTGACGGATACTGGTGGTAACTGAGTCTGACTAACTAGTCCTAGAGCCAGTGCTATGTTCAAAGACACTTAGAATACAGTGAAAACACCTACATACACTAGGGAACATTATGCGTTGGGGTCCCCCTGTGATTAGCCTTACCTCCTCTATAAGCCCCTAGTATATAATAGGGCATGGGGATTAAAACTACCTCTTAAAACAGGCCACAGGGCGTTTTTGCACACGTTAACTCAGGCCCCATCCCCTCCTTTCACCATTGTGTAAACACGCCCTGTGTCCGTTTTTAGTTGGGAGATTAAGTTCATTTGAGTCCTGAGGGTCCCTAGGGTCCAACTAGCCCACTAGGTACCTCCAGTAAGTGCCACAGAGCTGCGTTGCAGAGAGGTGTAAAACGTGGCACGGCCTGGACCACCTCTCTGCAATGCAGCTCAGTGGCGCTTACTGGAAGCACTTGGTGGGCTAGTTAGCCCCCAGGGGCCCTCAGTATTGAAGGGAAATTAATCCCCAATTTAAAACGTGCCATGGTGCGTGTTTGCACACGTCACCTCAGGCCCCGTCCCCTCCCTTCACCACTGTGTAAACGCGCCCTGTGGCTGTTCTAAGTTGAGAGATTAAGTCCCCTTGAATCCTAAGGGTCCCTAGGGTCACACTAGACCACTAGGTACCTCCAGTAAGCGCCACAGAGCTGCGTTGCAGAGAGGTGTAAAAAGGGGCTTGGCCTCAGAACACCTGTCTGCAGCGCAGCTCCCTGGCGCATACTGGAGATGCCTGTTGGGGGCGCGTTTGCAGAGTGCTGCATGGAGGGGGCATGGCCTCCGGGACGATGCCAGTCTTTTATTTATTTTATTTTTTTAAGAAGGGGGGCTGTGTGGTTCCCCTTCTTATTCTAATTTATTGGCCCTGATGACCCCATCCCCCAGGGCCTGTCTCCTAATTATATTTTTTTGACCCCAATCCCCAGGGCCGGCCACTGTTTTTTATTATTTTTAAAAAATATATATTTATAGACACACCTAGGACATGCTGGACAAACCGTACGTACCTATCACCATGACGATTTGCGTGATATTCATTAAAAGGCGACTATGCATGCAATTAATCCACGTGGAATGTATTTACACCACTAGTGAAGCTCTGACATGTCTGATGCTCTACCGTGCCTAATCCCGGTAGACACCCTTGTCGTTTATTTATACAAACATGGGTAGCTATTGACGGGCACATTTAATACACATGCACACTAAGCCATTCAAAGGGGATTCGACAAAAATTCGACCAAAACAATGCAAGAACCCCCCCTCACAGTTAATAAAACACACATCCACTGCCGGATGTGTAATACTTTTTATTTTACTCTCTGGAAAGGGGACGAACATCACTTGCGAGTCACAGCGCGCTCCTGACAGAGCCCAATGCTGTGTTACACCCACCATTGCCTGCCGAGTGCCACACACCTCTGTATTGTATTCCACTAGCTAGTGCATATGCTATGACACTCTCTAGCCCATGTGCACTGTAACACCACCCCGTGAAAATGTCATGCCACACTTGTCTTCGCACGGGTTATATTGCCCTATCTAACGTGCCTTCCTCGATGCCTATGTTATAACGCACAGTGCTATGCCATACATATTACAATTTGGGATCCATATCTTTGTCACAGTGCATATGCAACGTTACACTCCCCAGCACATATTTTATATTACAACTTTAGAGACTAGTTAGGTTACACAACACTGCCCTGTGCATATTACACTCCAAGGCGCATATCGCATAGCACGCGCTAGTGCCTGTGCTATCTCGCGCTCTCCAATGAATCTGTCATTGCGCACAATGTATTGCATATTATATTTCACGCCTGGTTCATCTTATATCACACTTTTTGGTGCATAGTTTATACCATACACTATATCTAGTTTTCATTTTCAATCGTGCTCTCAGGACTATGTTCTACATAACACTGTGTTCACCTACCCTTTTCACGGGCATTACATTTTGCGATAGGGGGTGGAGGGTCAGGGGGTGTTTTTGCCAAGTGAGCCCGGAGTCACAGTCACTAACGTCTTCTTCTTCCTGAATAAAAGTGAGATTATGCTGCATACTTGTTCATATTTTAAGTAGTTTGCACAGACAAAATGTTTTAAAAACAATAAAGTTTCTAATACCCGCCTTCTCTGAACAGTTAGCTTGCTGCCCCATCCCCCTCCTCCCTATCCTCTGTTGTGTGAATCCATGGACTAGCCTCCTCCCTCCTGCCATGCATGGTCTGATGTGCTGCCACTGCCCTCAATTTAGTATGATGTACCAGTCCACTCCTCCTGCCCTCCATTGCCCAATTCTATGCCCCATCATTGACCTCCTGCTTAAACTCTGTGCTTAGCTTGCTGCCCCTATTCTCCTTCCCCCTGCCCTCCGATGTCTTTGTGCATGCCCCTGCTCCATCCTTTTTGCCCACCATGTCCCATGGACCTGCCACTCCTATCTACTCTGAGTGTTCTGTTGAGCTGCCACTCCCCTCTCACCTGCCTAGCATTGTCAGATGACTGTAACCTGTCCCTGCCACCTCCACCCTGCCTGTCCACATGCCATGCCTCTATCCTCTTCCTCCTGTCCTACATGGTCCATTGTACTGCCACACCCTTCTGCCCTCCCTGGTCTGTTGTGCTGCAACTGCTCCTCCTGCCTGCCCCGTGTGGTCTGTTGTGAGGCCCCTTCCCCTGAACTTTCTTGTCTGTGCACAGGTCCTGACCCTCCCTTCTATCCTCCATCGTCCTTTGTGCATGCCCCTGCACCCTCCTTCTTGCCCATCATAGCCATTGTGCTGCCACTAACACTCCCACTTGCCATGCATGGTCTTCTGTGCTGCCATGGCCCCTCCCACCTTCCCTGTGTGGTCAGTTAGCTGCCCCTGACCCCCTCCCACCTTCCCTCCATGGTCTGTGTGTATGCCATCACAGTCTCACTGTTGCTCTTCATGTTGTGTCTTGCTTCTAGTGCCCATCCTGCCTGACCTCCATGGCTATCTTGCTGCTCCTGCCCTGCCCCCTTGCCCCCAGCCCTCTGTTTACATGTGCAGACCCCTACTCCCTCCCTCCTGGCTTGTCTGTTCCATTGTAATGCCCCTGATCCGTCCCTCCTGCCCTTTATGGTCTGTTATGCTGCAGCCTTCTCTCCTGTCTGTCCATTATGGTCAGCTAGCTACCATTGCCTCTTGCCCCTCTGTTCTCTGTTGTCCATGTGCATGGTCCTGTCCCCTCCCTCTTGCTTTCTATGGATTGTTGTGCTGCACTCCCGTCCTGCATGCCCTGTGTGGTGTATTGTGCTGCTGCAAACCCTGATGCCTGCCCTGCAGGGTCAGTTTGGTGCACCTCTCCATGTCTCTCCTGTCCTCTGTTATCCAAGTCCATGTCCCTATCCCATTTCCTTCCATGATCCAATGTACCATACTTGCGAACATTTTGAACTTGGTAAGAGGGAGATTTTGAAAAAAAACTGGGGTATTGATTTTCCCCTTTGAGTTACATTGAAAAAGAGGATATTGTAGACAGGAGACAGATCAAATAAAGCCCATTTGAGCTTAAAAACATTGGACGTTTCCTGGCTGTATCGGGTTTGTTGGCATGTATGGTTGTACTACCATTGCCTCTTCCTTCTGCCCACAATGGTCTATTACATTGCCACAGCCTTGAAGGAGGGTAGATTTTGTATCACAGGGGGCCCCTGGCCCGTTCTGTCCACACCTGAAGTATGAGACCCTTGTCCTTGCCCTGCCAGCCGCATTTGTAGGCCGTATTAAATTGACCAGCGGGTCCTGTGTTGCTATATAATTATCCCGAGACATCCTTACCACTCAGCCAGCATAAAACCCCTGTGTAGGCCCTTCTGTTCAATATGTAGGCCTCTTTGTTAAATTGACCATAGCTCTGCAATTTTAGTGTATAGCAGTCTGAAGGCAGGTCTGCGAGGCCTTCTGCTCCAAACTAGTAGCCCCCACCCTACCCGAGTGCTCCGTGCTCGGTATCAAAGTTCAACATCCCCCTGAAGCTGTCGACATACAGTAGGCTGCATCCTGGACTGGTACTTGCTTCCTGGGCAGGTTTCCCGCTTTTAAGGAAGTGGCAACCACAGAGCGTCAAGTTAGGAGAACTGAGGAGATTTTATACATGAATATATTGAATTCCTGTACAACACCCATTATTTTCTGCTTGCTCTATGGAACTTACGATAAGCGATTGGCCTGAGAGACTGACCTTTTCACCCAGTCCATTGTCAGCATTAAGTGGGTAAATGACGAAATGTCTGGTAAAATCTGCAGACGAAGCTTTTGGGTAGCATACGTAGGTAGATGTAGCGTGCAAAGGAGCCCACAAAATGATATAAAAAGGGTGCACCCACAGATATCGACGGACAACCTCGCCGTCTGTATGTAGGTTAACAGGCTGTGCAGGTTTTCCCCAAGAACTGGGAGCTCTTGTCTTCCTTTGCTTAAAATGTCTTGCTCTGCTTTGCTTGAAGTATCTTATTCTATTTTACCTATATGAAATGTCATGTTATGTTTAACCATTGTTCTCTTTACTTTTGCATTTAAAAGATGTTGTATTGTAATTGCAGGAATGCTTGCTCTAAGAGTAAATGTGAGTGTCCATAGGTAACATTTTCCTTGGTGTAACTTGTTTCTCATGATGCATTTATAGATGTGTTTTCTCTCTCTCTCTGTCAGTCCATTAATTGAGATACAGAGAATATCATGACAGCTGTATGATTATCTGGATTCTGTATTTTGTACTTTATGTCTCTATTCTGCGGTTTCTTTGAAGTTGCATCTTCTCATTAAACTGCCATTGTATTCTGCCTCCAATTCCATGTCTCATATGTCTGTTTTCTTCATTTTTGGAGCAAGCGTTCCTAGGCACCCCGGCTCAAATTAAGGTGCCCCTTTTGTCCCTGACTCACTCTCCTGCTCAGTTCTGTGGTGGCTCCCGGGGCTCTGGGGACCGCCCCTAGCTTCCTTGACCCGTAATAGATCTTCCCTCCAACAGCCTCTCTTGCAAGTCCTGTATTGTTGGTTTGTTGCCCCTGCCCCCCTTTCCACTGCCCTCCATAGTCTGTTGTGCTTCCACGGCCCTTCCTGCCTGCTCAGTGTGGTTAAATTGTTGCCTTTGCACCCTCCTACCTGCCTTCAATTTTCAGAGTCCGTGCCCCTGGCCTCTGCCTCTCAACAGTATCCTAATGAACAACTAGATTGCTAACATTCTATATTTATTACAAAAGTGTGGAACGCCTGACATCATCTTAATGTAATCAAAACTGTAATACCTAGAGCATTCCTTTAGAAATTACATATATGAGAGGGTCTTATTGGCTTCAAAATTATGGTTAGTGCTCTAAAAGACTAAAATAAGGACATATTTTCTGAGTTTTCAAATAGCGACAAAGCACTTTTAAATTATTTGTTATCTTTATGTTTTTTTATCTAGTTGACAACTTGATTAAATGTTGCACATAGGGGAGAGGATGTGGTGTTACTTCCAGAACTGCAGACTTTGCAACTGGGGAACCAGGTTGAAGTTTCTGCTTCAGCTCGACATTCTGTGATTCTGGTCAAATCACTTAGTCTCCCCATGTCTACAACCAAAATGAATTTGTTCTTGTGTGATGTAACCAATGCTCATGTAAAGCACTCCAATACCTGACAAGTCTGCACTATATAACACTGCAAAAACACAAAATAATAAGTGTTTTGCACACTTCTGTCATTGGGCTATATTTGGGCTATATCTGGGTGATTTTGGGCTACATTTGGGCTCTTTTGTCTCCGGTGGCCATCTTGGGAGATTTATTTGTTATGAAGTTTCCTAATTTCCTCATGTACTGCAGTCTCCTCAGTCGGAAATGCTTTCAGTTTTTTACTTTGATTCCATCATGAAGGTATTCAGATATGTCACACATTTGCCATAAATTCTGAATGTTAGCACTCTAGTTGCTCATTAGATCACTGTAGTAAAACTACTGTTCACCATGGAAGTCTGCTCCTGGTATTAAAAGTGCATGTTTCAGTCTGCATGTCAGAATTTTTTAATGAAATAGAAGAGGATTTGAGAAGTCACTCAAAATGTGCCCTCATTTTCTTTCTTCAGCATTAATCATAATTTCTATGGCAAAATGAACCCCCTCATTGTGTTCCTTTTTAAATTAAATGTTTTAAGTGTTACCAGTTTATTCCAATCAAGATGGCTTCAGGTGTGCCATACTTTTGTCATAATGAAGACAGTAAGTGCTCTAGTTGTTTTTAAGAACATTCTTGGACATTCTGTCATTGGGCTATACTTGGGCTACATCTGGGTGATATTTGGGCTACATTTGGGCTCTTTTGTCTCTGGTGGCCATCTTGGGAGACTTATTTGTTATGAAGTTTCCTAATTTCCTCATTTACTGCAGTCTCCTCAGTAGGAAATACTTTCAGTTTTTTACTTTGATTCCATCAAGAAGGCATTCAAATGTGTCACACATTTGCCATAAATTCAGAATGTTAGCACTCTTTTTGCTCATTAGATCACTGTAGTAAAGCTACTGCTCACCAGGGAAAACTGCTGCTGGTATTGAAAGTGCATGTTTCAGTCTGCATGTCAGAATTTTTTAATGAAATAGAAGAGGATTTGAGAAGTCACTCAAAATGTGCCCTAATTTTTCTTTCTGCAGCACTAATCATACTTTTCATGGAAAAATGAACCCCCTCATTTTGTTCCTTTTTAAATTAAATGTTTTAAGAGTTACCACTTTAATCCAAGCAAGATGGCTTCAGGTGTGCCATACATTTATCATAAGTAGGACGGTTAGCGCTCTAGTAGTTCTTTGGAACACTCTGGAAAGCTGCAGTAGAACACAAAGGAATCAACTGACAGTCTCTGCCCTTGTTGGATGTACATGTTTTACTGAGAATGTCAGACTTCATTCTCACATGACTGAGAAAGATAATGTGAATTTACAGAAAATAAGCTCTCAGTTTAGCTTATAGATCACCTTCCAAACCTCTGTGGTAAAAGCATGAGAAAATATTTTTCTCTCAATCATGATATCCCAGCAGAAGGCTTTTTCACATGGTGAAATCACCTTAGAACATACCACAATTCCTAAAATGAGTATGGTACCATCAACAAATGATTTATAATGTAACTAAAGTCTTAAAACCTTCTATTAACTGCAATGCTTTTTAATGAGGTGCTATCATGTATATTGGTCCCAAGATGGCTGCCAACACTTCTTGGATGAAGTGCTGGCAGCCAATCAGATCTCAGGATGAGATGTGTGGTTAGGCTCCGCCCACATATATATATTGATTTAAATGCTATTTTCTCAGGAACTACTGAACAGATTTACACCAGACCTACAAAAGGCACTTCCTTGACCTGAGGACTACCTCTCTGCCAAATTTCAAGTAACTCTGTTCAGCCGTTCGGGCTGTAGCTGTGTCTAAAGGTCCTATGGAAAAATGCATGGGAAAAACGCGTTTTGGGACCCCCCTTTTTTCTCAGCCCCTGCTTGACGAATCCCCCCGAGACTTTCAGGGTAGGAGCGGAGCGTAGCGCCCCACCTATTTTTAAAATTTCGCGAGGATTCATCGACCGGCGCCAAAGTTATTCCAAATAGAATGTTGCGGATTTCCTATGGAAACAGGGTCCTAACTATAACTATCTACTGGCGACCGCCAGTAGATAATATCTATATATATATATATTCACTGAAAAAACCATAGGTTTCAGGGGTGTTATAGTTAGCTGGACTTTTCACTTGTACAAAACCATTGAAATTCCCCCGTTATAGTTAGTTCAGCTAACTATAACTCGCGCGCCCGCAATGCACTGCTGATGACGTCACATATTACATCACTCATGACATGGTCAGTGACATCACTCATGACATCACTGATGACATCATCCAGTGAATGTGTGTGTTTCTGAAAATTAAATATGTTTTATATATGTATATCTCAAGGTCGATGGAAGAATAAATGGGTATATAAGTGTCTAAATGGATGATTTGTTTTTGAAAAATTGATTGTGTAACTGACTGATTAAGTGTTTCATAGTGAATACATGGCTTAGTGAGTAATGTTTAAATATGTAAATATCTGTATCAGTCTCTCACTTTGTGTATAAGTGGCTGCATGGGTTGGTGAGTAGCTACATGGGTGTTTATATAGGTTATTAGTTGGTTTTATGAGTATCAGTCTGAGTGTCTGCATGGTTCGGTGGGGGTATTACGTAGTGCATAGGTGCATGAATGAATGACTCACTCTTTGTATGTGTTGAAGACAGCATGTGTGCAGGACTCTATGGGTGGATGAGTGAGTGTATGGGTGTGTTAGTGAGTGAATGACTGTCTCAATAGTGTCTTTATGAGTAACTACATATGTTTTAAACTAGTATATGTGACTATTGGTGTATATAAGCGAGTATATGTGACAGTGAGAGATTGAAAGAGTTCCTATATGAATAAGTATGTGTTTCTATAAGTGATTGTTTAAAAGACTAAGTATGTGTAAGTTTCCGTAGAAGTAAGTGTGGTGGTGTGTGTATAACTGTATATGCAAGTAAATGTATGTTTGATTCTTTATTAGCATGAGTGACTATGTGTGTGAGTACCTCTATGGATGAGTGGCATTGTGTAACAGGATGTATAGGTGTATGAGTACATATGATGAGTGAGTACATGTATGAGTGACTGTATAGGACTGTTGGTGAATGAGTGGATGTGTATGTGGATCTTAGAATTACTGTATAGGTTGTTGTAACTGGTATTGGTATGTCCATTGTTTTTAAAATTTTAATTTCTATTTTTGAATGTGTGTATCAAAGGTTATATTAGGGGAAGAGGAGGTCTGCCACTCTATCACAAGGATGATGTCATCAGTGATGTCATCAGTGATGTCATTTGAGATGTCATCAGTGATGTCATGAGTGATGTCACTGACCATGTCATGAGTGATGTAATATGTGACGTCATCAGCAGTGCATTGCGGGCGCGCGAGTTATAGTTAGCTGAACTAACTATAACGGGGGAATTTCAATGGTTTTGTACAAGTGAAAAGTCCAGCTAACTATAACACCCCTGAAACCTATGGTTTTTTCAGTGAATTTCTGAGGTTTTTTAAATGCTAATTCCTAACTATAACGTGCCTGAAACCTATGGTTTTTTCTGTGAATTTCAAAGGTTTTTTAAATGCTAATTTCTAACTATGCCTACAGAGATAGGACATGTGAAGAAAGAAGAAAAAATGCACAGAAAGAAACAAAAGAAGTGCAGAAAGAAGCAACAGAAGTCCTCAAATACGAAGATAAGTGCAGGAAGAAGGATAACGTGCAGAAAGAACAAAAAGAAGAGCAGAAAGATGCCTTGTTGCAAAATCATCCTGTACCCTCAACTTTTTCAGACGGATACTGGTGGTAACTGAGTCTGACTAACCAGTCCTAGAGCCAGTGCTATGTTAAAAGACACTTAGAATACAGTGAAAACACCTACATACACTAGGGAACATTATGCGTTGGGGTCCCCCTGTGATTAGCATGACCTCCTCTGTAAGCCCCTAGTGTATAATAGGGCATGGGGATTAAAACTACCTCTTAAAACAGGCCACAGGGCGTTTTTGCACACGTTAACTCAGGCCTCGTCCCCTCCCTTCACCACTGTGTAAACACGCCCTGTGTCCATTTTTAGTTGGGAGATTAAGTTCATTTGAATCCTGAGGGTCCCTAGGGTCCAACTAGCCCACTAGGTACCTCCAGTAAGTGCCACAGAGCTGCGTTGCAGAGAGGTGTAAAAAGTGGCACGGCCTGGACCACCTCTCTGCAATGCAGCTCAGTGGCGCCTACTGGAAGCACTTGGTGGGCTAGTTAGCCCCCAGGGGCCCTCAGTATTGAAGGGAAATTATATCCCCAATTTAAAACGTGCCATAGTGCGTGTTTGCACACGTCACCTCAGGCCCCGTCCCCTCCCTTCACCACTGTGTAAACGCGCCCTGTGGCTGTTCTAAGTTGAGAGATTAAGTCCCCCTGAATCCTAAGGGTCCCTAGGGTCAAACTAGACCACTAGGTACCTCCAGTAAGCGCCACAGAGCTGCGTTGCAGAGAGGTGTAAAAAGGGGCTTGGCCTCAGAACACCTGGCTGCAGCGCAGCTCCCTGGCGCATACTGGAGATGCCTGTTGGGGGCGCGTTTGCAGAGTGCTGCACGGAGGGGGCATGGCCTCCGACACGATGCCAGTCTTTTATTTATTTTAGTTTTTTAAGAAGGGGGGCTGTTTGGTTCCCCTTCTTATTCTAATTTATTGGCCCTGATGACCCCATCCCCCAGGGCCAGTCTCCTAATTATATTTTTTTGACCCCAATCCCCAGGGCCGGCCACTGTTTTTTATTATTTTAAAAAAATATATATTTATAGACACACCTAGGACATGCTGGACAAACCGTACGTACCTATCACCATGACGATTTGCGTGATATTCATTAAAAGGCGACTATGCATGCAATGAATCCACGTGGAATGTATTTACACCACTAGTGAAGCTCTGACATGTCTGATGCCCTACCGTGCCTAATCCTGGTAGACACCCTTGTCGTTTATTTATACAAACATGGGTAGCTATTGACGGGCACATTTAATACACATGCACACCAAGCCATTCAAAGGGGATTCGACAAAAATTCGACCAAAACTATGCAAGAAACCCCCCTCACGGTTAATAAAACACACATCCACTGCCGGATGTGTAATACTTTTTATTTTACTCTCTGGAAAGGGGACGAACATCACTTGAGAGTCACAGCGTGCTCCTGACAGAGCCCAATGCTGTGTTACACCCACCATTGCCTGCCGAGTGCCACACACCTCTGTGTTGTATTCCACTAGCTAGTGCATATGCTATGACACTCTCTAGCCCATGTGCACTGTAACACCACCCCGTGAATATGTCATGCCACACTTGTCTTCGCACGGGTTATATTGCCCCATCTAACGTGCCTTTCTCGATGCCTATGTTATAACGCACAGTGCTATGCCATACATATTACAATCTGGGATCCATATCTTTGTCACAGTGCATATGCAACGTTACACTCCCCAGCACATATTTTATATTACAACTTTAGAGACTAGTTAGGTTACACAACACTGCCCTGTGCATATTACACTCCAAGGCGCATATCGCATAGCACGCGCTAGTGCCTGTGCTATCTCGCGCTCTCCCATGAATCTGTCATTGCGCACAATGTATTGCATATTATATTTCACGCCCGGTTCATCTTATATCACACTTTTTGGTGCATAGTTTATACCATACACTATATCTAGTTTTCATTTTCAATCGTGCTCTCAGGACTATGTTCTATATAACACTGTGTTCACCTACCCTTTTCACGGGCATTACATTTTGCGATAGGGGGTGGAGGGTCAGGGGGTGTTTCTGCCAAGTGAGCCCGGAGTCACAGTCACAAACGTCCTCTTCTTCCTGAATAAAAGTGAGATTATGCTGCATACTTGTTCATATTTTAAGTAGTTCGCACAGACACAATGTTTTAAAAACAATAAAGTTCCTAATACCCGCCTTCTCTGAACAGTTAGCTTGCTGCCCCATCCCCTTCCTCCCTATCCTCTGTTGTGTGAATCCATGGACTAGCCTCCTCCCTCCTGCCATGCATGGTCTGATGTGCTGCCACTGCCCTCAATTTAGTATGATGTACCAGTCCACTCCTCCTGCCCTCCATTGCCCAATTCTATGCCCCATCATTGACCTCCTGCTTAAACTCTGTGCTTAGCTTGCTGCCCCTATTCTCCTTCCCCCTGCCCTCCGATGTCTTTGTGCATGCCCCTGCTCCATCCTTTTTGCCCACCATGTCCCATGGACCTGCCACTCCTATCTACTCTGAGTGTTCTGTTGAGCTGCCACTCCCCTCCCACCTGCCTAGCATTGTCAGATGACTGTAACCTGTCCCTGCCACCTCCACCCTGCCTGTCCACATGCCATGCCCCTATCCTCTGCCTCCTGTCCTACATGGTCCATTGTACTGCCACACCCTTCTGCCCTCCCTGGTCTGTTGTGCTGCAACTGCTCCTCCTGCCTGCCCCGTGTGGTCTGTTGTGAGGTCCCTTCCCCTGAACTTTCTTGTCTGTGCACAGGTCCTGACCCTTCCTTCTATCCTCCATCGTCCTTTGTGCATGCCCCTCCACCCTCCTTCTTGCCCATCATAGCCATTGTGCTGCCACTAACCCTCCCACTTGCCATGCATGGTCTTCTGTGCTGCCATGGCCCCTCCCACCTTCCCTGTGTGGTCAGTTAGCTGCCCCTGACCCCCTCCCACCTTCCCTCCATGGTCTGTGTGTATGCCATCACAGTCTCACTGTTGCTCTTCATGGTGTGTCTTGCTTCTAGTGCCCATCCTGCCTGACCTCCATGGCTATCTTGCTGCTCCTGCCCTGCCCCCTTGCCCCCAGCCCTACTCCCTCCCTCCTGGCTTGTCTGTTCCATTGTAATGCCCCTGATCCGTCCCTCCTGCCCTTTATGGTCTGTTATACTGCAGCTTTCTCTCCTGTCTGTCCATTATGGTCAGCTAGCTACCATTGCCTCTTGCCCCTCTGTTCTCTGTTGTCCATGTGCATGGTCCTGTCCCCTCCCTCTTGCTTTCTATGGATTGTTGTGCTGCACTCCCGTCCTGCATGCCCTGTGTGGTGTATTGTGCTGCTGCAAACCCTGATGCCTGCCCTGCAGGGTCAGTTTGGTGCACCTCTCCATGTCCCTCCTGTCCTCTGTTATCCAAGTCCATGTCCCTATCCCATTTCCTTCCATGATCCAATGTACCATACTTGCGAACATTTTGAACTTGGTAAGAGGGAGATTTTGGAAAAAAACTGGGGTATTGATTTTCCCCTTTGAGTTACATTGAAAAAGAGGATATTGTAGACAGGAGACAGATCAAATAAAGCCCATTTGAGCTTAAAAACATTGGACGTTTCCTGGCTGAATCGGGTCTGTTGGCATGTATGGTTGTACTACCATTGCCTCTTCCTTCTGCCCACAGTGGTCTATTACATTGCCACAGCCTTGAAGGAGGGTAGATTTTGTATCACAGGGGGCCCCTGGCCCGTTCTGTCCACACCTGAAGTATGAGACCCTTGTCCTTGCCCTGCCAGCTGCATTTGTAGGCCGTATTAAATTGACCAGCGGGTCCTGTGTTGCTATATAATTATCCTGAGACATCCTTACCACTCAGCCAGCATAAAACCCCTGTAGGCCCTTCTGTTCAATATGTAGGCCTCTTTGTTAAATTGACCATAGCTCTGCAATTTTAGTGTATAGCAGTCTGAAGGCAGGTCTGCGAGGCCTTCTGATCCAAACTAGTAGCCCCCACCCTACCCGAGTGCTCCGTGCTCGGTATCAAAGTTCAACATCCCCCTGAAGCTGTCGACATACAGTAGGCTGCATCCTGGACTGGTACTTGCTTCCTGGGCAGGTTTCCCGCTTTTAAGGAAGTGGCAACCGCAGAGCGTCAAGTTAGGAGAACTGAGGAGATTTTATACATGAATATATTGAATTCCCGTACAATACCCATTATTTTCTGCTTGCTCTATGGAACTTACGATAAGCGATTGGCCTGAGAGACTGACCTTTTCACCCAGTCCATTGTCAGCATTAAGTGGGTAAATGACGAAATGTCTGGTAAAATCTGCAGACGAAGCTTTTGGGTAGCATACGTAGGTAGATGTAGCGTGCAAAGGAGCCCACAAAATGATATAAAAAGGGAGCACCTACAGATATCGACGGACTACCTCGCCGTCTGTATGTAGGTTAACAGGCAGTGCAGGTTTTCCCCAAGAGCTGGGAGCTCTTGTCTTCCTTTGCTTAAAATGTCTTGCTCTGCTTTGCTTGAAGTATCTTATTCTATTTTACCTATATGAAATGTCATGTTATGTTTAACCATTGTTCTCTTTACTTTTGCATTTAAAAGATTTTGTATTGTAATTGCAGGAATGCTTGCTCTAAGAGTAAACGTGAGTGTTCCTAGGTAACATTTTCCTTGGTGTAACTTGTTTCTCATGATGCATTTATAGATGTGTTTTCTCTCTCTCTCTGTCAGTACATTAATTGAGATACAGAGAATATTATGACAGCTGTATGATTATCTGGATTCTGTATTTTGTACTTTATGTCTCTATTCTGTGGTTTCTTTGAAGTTGCATCTTCTCATTAAACTGCCATTGTATTCTGCCTCCAATTCCATGTCTCATATGTCTGTTTTCTTCATTTTTGGAGCAAGCGTTCCTAGGCACCCCGGCTCAAATTAAGGTGCCCCTTTTGTCCCTGACTCACTCTCCTGCTCAGTTCTGTGGTGGCTCCCGGGGATCTGGGGACCGCCCCTAGCTTCCTTGACCCGTAATAGATCTTCCCTCCAACAGCCTCTCTTGCAAGTCCTGTATTGTTGGTTTGTTGCCCCTGCCCCCCTTTCCACTGCCCTCCATAGTCTGTTGTGCTTCCACGGCCCTTCCTGCCTGCTCAGTGTGGTTAAATTGTTGCCTTTGCACCCTCCTACCTGCCTTCAATTTTCAGAGTCCGTGCCCCTGGCCTCTGCCTCTCAACAGTATCCTAATGAACAACTAGATTGCTAACATTCCATATTTATTACAAAAGTGTGGAACGCCTGACATCATCTTGATGTAATCAAAACTGTAATACCTAGAGCATTTCCTTTAGAAATTACATATATGAGAGGGTCTTATTGGCATCAAAATTATGGTTAGTGCTCTAAAAGACTAAAATAAGGACATATTTTCTGAGTTTTCAAATAGCGACAAAGCACTTTTAAATTATTTGTTATCTTTATGTTTTTTTATCCAGTTGACCACTTGATTAAATGTTGCACTTAGGGGAGAGGATGTGGTGTTACTTCCAGAACTGCAGACTTTGCAACTGGGGAACCAGGTTGAAGTTTCTGCTTCAGCTCGACATTCTGTGATTCTGGTCAAATCACTTAGTCTCCCCATGTCTACAACCAAAATGAATTTGTTCTTGTGTGATGTAACCAATGCTCATGTAAAGCACTCCAATACCTGACAAGTCTGCACTATATAACACTGCAAAAACACAAAATAATAAGTGTTTTGCACACTTCTGTCATTGGGCTATATTTGGGCTACATCTGGGTGATTTTGGGCTACATTTGGGCTCTTTTGTCTCCGGTGGCCATCTTGGGAGATTTATTTGTTATGAAGTTTCCTAATTTCCTCATGTACTGCAGTCTCCTCAGTAGGAAATGCTTTCAGTTTTTTACTTTGATTCCATCATGAAGGTATTCAGATATGTCACACATTTGCCATAAATTCTGAATGTTAGCACTCTAGTTGCTCATTAGATCACTGTAGTAAAACTACTGCACCATGGAAGTCTGCTCCTGGTATTAAAAGTACATGTTTCAGTCTGCATGTCAGAAGTTTTTAATGAAATAGAAGAGGATTTGAGAAGTCACTCAAAATGTGCCCTCATTTTCTTTCTTCAGCATTAATCATAATTTCTATGGCAAAATGAACCTCCTCATTGTGTTCCTTTTTAAATTAAATGTTTTAAGTGTTACCAGTTTATTCCAATCAAGATGGCTTCAGGTGTGCCTTACTTTTGTCATAATGAAGACAGTAAGCGCTCTAGTTGTTTTTAAGAACATTCTGGGACATTCTGTCATTGGGCTATACTTGGGCTACATCTGGGTGATATTTGGGCTACATTTGGGCTCTTTTGTCTCTGGTGGCCATCTTGGGAGACTTATTTGTTATGAAGTTTCCTAATTTCCTCATTTACTGCAGTCTCCTCAGTAGGAAATACTTTCAGTTTTTTACTTTGATTCCATCAAGAAGGCATTCAGATGTGTCACACATTTGCCATAAATTCAGAATGTTAGCACTCTTTTTGCTCATTAGATCACTGTAGTAAAGCTACTGCTCACCAGGGAAAACTGCTGCTGGTATTGAAAGTGCATGTTTCAGTCTGCATGTCAGAATTTTTTAATGAAATAGAAGAGGATTTGAGAAGTCACTCAAAATGTGCCCTAATTTTTCTTTCTGCAGCACTAATCATACTTTTTATGGAAAAATGAACCCCCTCATTTTGTTCCTTTTTAAATTAAATGTTTTAAGAGTTACCACTTTAATCCAAGCAAGATGGCTTAAGGTGTGCCATACGTTTATCATAAGTAGGACTGTTAGCGCTCTAGTAGTTCTTTGGAACACTCTGGGAAGCTGCAGTAGAACACAAAGGAATCAACTGACAGTCTATGCCCTTGTTGGATGTACATGTTTTACTGAGAATGTCAGACTTCATTCTCACATGACTGAGAAAGATAATGTGAATTTACAGAAAATAAGCTCTCAGTTTAGCCTATAGATCACCTTCCAAACCTCTGTGGTAAAAGCATGAGAAAATATTTTTCTCTCAATCATGATATCCCAGCAGAAGGCTTTTTCACATGGTGAAATCACCTTAGAACATACCACAATTCCTAAAATGAGTATGGTACCATCAACAAATGATTTATAATGTAACTAAAGTCTTAAAACCTTCTATTAACTGCAATGCTTTTTAATGAGGTGCTATCATGTATATTGGTCCCAAGATGGCTGCCAACACTTCTTGGATGAAGTGCTGACAGCCAATCAGATCTCAGGATGAGATGTGTGGTTAGGCTCCGCCCACATATATATATGCTTTTAAATGCTATTTTCTCAGGAAATACTGAACAGATTTACACCAGACCTGCAAAAGGCACTTCCTTGACCTTATGGCTACCTCTCTGCCAAATTTCAAGTAATTCTGTTCAGCCGTTCGGGCTGTAGCTGTGTCTAAAGGTCCTATGGAAAAATGCATGGGGAAAACGCGTTTTGGGACCCCCCTTTTTTCTCGGCCCCTGCTTGACGAATCCCCCCGAGACTTTCAGGGTAGGAGCGGAGCGTAGCGCCCCACCTATTTTGAAAATTTCGCGAGGATTCGTCGACCGGCGCCAAAGTTATTCCAAATAGAATGTTGCGGATTTCCTATGGAAACAGGGTCCTAACTATATCTACCTACTGGCGACCGCCAGTAGGTAATATATATATATATATATTCACAGAAAAAACCATAGGTTTCAGGCACGTTATAGTTAGGAATTAGCATTTAAAAAACCTCAGAAATTCACTGAAAAAAACATAGGTTTCAGGGGTGTTATAGTTAGCTGGACTTTTCACTTGTACAAAACCATTGAAATTCCCCCGTTATAGTTAGTTCAGCTAACTATAACTCGCGCGCCCGCAATGCACTGCTGATGACGTCACATATTACATCACTCATGACATGGTCAGTGACATCACTCATGACATCTCTGATGACATCTCAAATGACATCACTGATGACATCACTGATGACATCATCCAGTGAATGTCTGTTTTACTGAAAATTAAATATGTTTTATATATGTATATCTCAAGGTCGATGGAAGAATAAATGGGTATATAAGTGTCTAAATGGATGATTTGTTTTTGAAAAATTGATTGTGTAACTGACTGATTAAGTGTATCATAGTGAAGACATGGCTTAGTGAGTAATGTTTAAATATGTAAATATCTGTATCAGTCTCTCACTTTGTGTATAAGTGGCTGCATGGGTTGGTGAGTAGCTACATGGGTGTCTATATAGGTTATTAGTTGTTTTTTTGAGTATCAGTCAGAGTGTCTGCATGGTTCGGTGGGGGGTATTACGTAGTGCATAGGTGCATGAATGAGTGACTCACTGTTTGTATGTGTTGAAGACAGCATGTGTGCAGGACTGTATGGGTGGATGAGTGTGTGTATGGGTGTGTTAGTGAGTGAATGACTGTCTCAATAGTGTATTTATGAGTAACTACATATGTTTTAAACTAGTATATGTGACTATTGGTGTATATAAGTGAGTATATGTGAGAGTGAGAGATTGAAAGAGTTCCTGTATGAATAAGTATGTGTTTCTATAAGTGATTGTTTAAAAGACTAAGTATGAGTAAGTTTTCGTAGAAGTAAGTGTGGTGGTGTGTGTATAACTGTATATGCAAGTAAATGTATGTTTGATTCTTTATTAGCATGAGTGACTATGTGTGTGAGTAACTCTATGGATGAGTGGCATTGTGTAACAGGATGTATAGGTGTATGAGTACATATAATGAGTGAGTACATGTATGAGTGACTGTATAGGACTGTTGGTGAATGAGTGGATGTGTATGTGGATCTTAGAATTACTGAAGAGGTTGTTGTAACTGGTATTGGTATGTCCATTGTTTTGAAAATTTTAGTCTCTATTTTTGAATGTGTGTATCAAAGGTTATATTAGGGTGAGAGGAGGTCTGCCACTCTATCACAAGGATGATGTCATCAGTGATGTCATTTGAGATGTCATGAGTGATGTCATGAGTGATGTCACTGACCATGTCATGAGTGATGTAATATGTGACGTCATCAGCAGTGCATTGCGGGCGCGCGAGTTATAGTTAGCTGAACTAACTATAACGGGGGAATTTCAATGGTTTTGTACAAGTGAAAAGTCCAGCTAACTATAACACCCCTGAAACCTATGGTTTTTTCAGTGAATTTCTGAGGTTTTTTAAATGCTAATTCCTAACTATAACGTGCCTGAAACCTATGGTTTTTTCTGTGAATTTCAAAGGTTTTTTAAATGCTAATTTCTCACTATGCCTACAGAGATAGGACATGTGAAGAAAGAAGAAAAAATGCACAGAAAGAAAAAAAGGAAGTGCAGAAAGAAGCAACAGAAGTCCTCAAAGACGAAGAAAAGTGCAGGAAGAAGGATAACGTGCAGAAAGAACAAAAAGAAGAGCAGAATGAATCCTTGTTGCAAAATCATCCTGTTCCCTCAACTTTTCAGACGCATACTGGTGGTAACTGAGTCTGACTAACCAGTTCTAGATCCAGTGCTATGTTAAAAGACACTTAGAATACAGTGAAAACACCTACATACACTAGGGAACATTATGCATTGGGGTCCCCCTGTGATTAGCATGACCTCCTCTGTAAGCCCCTAGTATATAATAGGGCAGGGGGATTAAAACTACCTCTAAAACAGGCCACAGGGCGTTTTTGCACACGTTAACTCAGGCCCCGTCCCCTCCCTTCACCACTGTGTAAACACGCCCTGTGTCCGTTTTTAGTTGGGAGATTAAGTTCATTTGAATCCTGAGGGTCCCTAGGGTCCAACTAGCCCACTAGGTACCTCCAGTAAGTGCCACAGAGCTGCGTTGCAGAGAGGTGTAAAAAGTGGCACAGCCTGGACCAACTCTCTGCAATGCAGCTCAGTGGTGCTTACTGGAAGCACTTGGTGGGCTAGTTAGCCCCCAGGGGCCCTCAGTATTGAAGGGAAATTATATCCCCAATTTAAAACGTGACATATTTCGTTTTTGCACACATCACCTCAGGCCCCGTCCCCTCCCTTCACCACTGTGTAAACGCGCCCTGTGGCTGTTCTAAGTTGAGAGATTAAGTCCCCTTGAATCCTAAGGGTCCCCAGGGTCAAACTAGACCACTAGGTACCTCCAGTAAGCGCCACAGAGCTGCGTTGCAGAGAGGTGTAAAAAGGGGCTTGGCCTCAGAACACCTGTCTGCAGCGCAGCTCCCTGGCGCATACTGGAGATGCCTGTTGGGCGAGTTGGCCCTCAGGGACCCTCAGTATTGAAGAGGAATTAATTCCCCAACTTACAACTTGCCAGGGGGCGCGTTTGCAGAGTGCTGCAAGGAGGGGGTTTGGCCTCCGGCACGATGCCAGTCTTTTATTTATTTTAATTTTTTAAGAAGGGGGGTTGTGTGGTTCCCCTTCTTATTCTAATTTATTGGCCCTGATGACCCCATCCCCCAGGGCCTGTCTCCCAATTATATTTTTTTTACCCCAATCCCCAGGGCCGGCCACTATTTTTTATTATTTTTAAAAAATATATATTTATAGACACACCTCGGACATGCTGGACAAACCGTACGTACCTATCACCATGACGATTTGAGTGATATTCATTAAAAGGCGACTATGCATACAATGAATCCACGTGGAATGTATTTACACCACTAGTGAAGTTCTGACATGTCTGATGCCCTACCGTGCCTAATCCCGGTAGACACCCTTGTCGTTTATTTATACAAACATGGGTAGCTATTGACGGGCACATTTAATACACATGCACACCAAGCCATTCAAAGGGGATTCGACAAAAATTCGACCAAAACTATGTAAGAAACCCCACTCACGGTTAATAAAACACACATCCACTGCCGGATGTGTAATACTTTTTATTTACTCTCTGGAAAGGGGACGAACATCACTTGAGTGTCACAGCGCGCTCCTGGCAAAGCCCAATGCTGTGTTACACCCACCATCGCCTGCCGAGTGCCACACACCTCTGTGTTGTATTCCACCAGCTAGTGCATATGCTATGACACTCTCTAGCCCATGTGCACTGTAACACCACCCCGTGAATATGTCATGCCACACTTGTCTTCGCACGAGTTATATTGCCCCATCTAACGTGCCTTCCTCGATGCCTATGTTATAACGCACAGTGCTATGCCATACATATTACAATCTGGGATCCATATCTTTGTCACAGTGCATATGCAACGTTACACTCCCCAGCACATATGTTATATTACAACTTTAGAGACTAGTTAGGTTACACAACACTGCCCTGTGCATATTACACTCCAAGGCGCACATCGCATAGCACGCGCTAGTGCCTGTGCTATCTCGTGCACTCCAATGAATCTGTCATTGCGCACAATGTATTGCATATTATATTTCACGCCCGGTTCATCTTATATCACACTTTTTGGTGTATAGTTTATACCATACACTATATCTAGTTTTCATTTTCAATCGTGCTCTCAGGACTATGTTCTATATAACACTGTGTTACCTACCCTTTTCACGGGCATTACATTTTGCGATAGGGGGTGGAGGGTCAGGGGGTGTTTCTGCCAAGTGAGCCCGGAGTCACAGTCACAAACGTCTTCTTCTTCCTGAATAAAAGTGAGATTATGCTGCATACTTTTTCATATTTTAAGTAGTTCGCACAGACACACGTTTTAAAAACAATAAAGTTCCTAATACTCGCCTTCTCTGAACAGTTATCTTGCTGCCCCAGCCCCCTCCTCCCTATCCTCTGTTGTGTGAATCCATGGACTAGCCTCCTCCCTCCTGCCATGCATGGTCTGATGTGCTGCCACTGCCCTCAATTTAGTATGATGTACCAGTCCCCTCCTCCTGCCCTCCATTGCCCAATTCTATGCCCATCATTGACCTCCTGCTTAAACTCTGTGCTTAGCTTGCTGCCCCTATTCTCCTTCCCCCTGCCCTCCGATGTCTTTGTGCATGCCCCTGCTCCATCCTTTTTGCCCACCATGTTCCATGGACCTGCCACTCCTATCTACTCTGAGTGTTCTGTTGAGCTGCCACTCCTCTCCCACCTGCCTAGCATTGTCAGATGACTGTAACCTACCCCTGCCACCTCCACCCTGCCTGTCCACATGCCATGCCCCTATCCTCTTCCTCCTGTCCTACATGGTCCATTGTACTGCCACACCCTTCTGCCCTCCCTGGTCTGTTGTGCTGCAACTGCTCCTCCTGCCTGCCCCGTGCGGTCTGTTGTGAGGCCCCTTCCCCTGAACTTTCTTGCCTGGTCACAGGTCCTGTCACTCCCTTCTGTACTCCATCATCCTTTGTGCATGCCCCTGCACCCTCCTTCTTGCCCATCATAGCCATTGTGCTGCCACTAACCCTCCCACTTGCCATGCATGGTCTTCTGTGCTGCCATGGCCCCTCGCACCTTCCCTGTGTGGTCAGTTGGCTGCCCCTGACCCCCTCCCACCTTCCCTCCATGGTCTGTGTGTATGCTATCACAGTCTCACTGTTGCTCTTCATGGTGTGTCTTGCCTCTAGTGCCCATCCTGCCTGACCTCCATGGCTATCTTGCTGCTCCTGCCCTGCCCCCTTGCCCCCAGCCCTCTGTTTACATGTGCAGACCCCTACTCCCTCCCTCCTGGCTTGTCTGTTCCATTGTAATGCCCCTGATCCGTCCCTCCTGCCCTTTATGGTCTGTTATGCTGCAGCTTTCTCTCCTGTCTGTCCATTATGGTCAGCTAGCTACCATTGCCTCTTGCCCCTCTGTTCTCTGTTGTCCATGTGCATGGTCCTGTCCCCTCCCTCTTGCTTTCTATGGATTGTTGTGCTGCACTCCCGTCCCGCATGCCCTGTGTGGTGTATTGTGCTGCTGCAAACCCTGATGCCTGCCCTGCAGGGTCAGTTTGGTGCACCTCTCCATGTCCCTCCTGTCCTCTGTTATCCAAGTCCATGTCCCTACCCCATTTCCTTCCATGATCCAATGTATCATACTTGCGAACATTTTGAACTTGGTAAGAGGGAGATTTTGAAAAAAAACTGGGGTATTGATTTTCCCCTTTGAGTTACATTGAAAAAGAGGAGATTGTAGACAGGAGACAGATCAAATAAAGCCCATTTGAGCTTAAAAACATTGGACGTTTCCTGGCTGAATCGGGTCTGTTGGCATGTATGGTTGTACTACCATTGCCTCTTCCTTCTGCCCACAATGGTCTATTACATTGCCACAGCCTCTCTTGCAAGTCATGTATTGTTGGTTTGTTGCCCCTGCCCCCCTTTCCACTGCCCTCCATAGTCTGTTGTGCTGCCACGGCCCTTCCTGCCTGCTCAGTGTGGTTAAATTGTTGCCTTTGCACCCTCCTACCTGCCTTCAATTTTCAGAGTCCGTGCCCCTGGCCTCTGCCTCACAACAGTATCCTAATGAACAACTAGATTGCTAACATTCTATATTTATTACAAAAGTGTGGAACGCCTGACGTCATCTTGATGTCATCAAAACTGTAATACCTAGAGCATTTCCTTTAGAAATTACATATATGAGAGGGTCTTATTGGCATCAAAATTATGGTTAGTGCTCTAAAAGACTAAAATAAGGACATATTTTCTGAGTTTTCAAATAACGACAAAGCACTTATAAATTATTTGTTATCTTTATGTTTTTTTATCCAGTTGACGACTTGATTAAATGTTGCACTTAGGGGAGAGGATGTCGTGTTACTTCCAGAACTGCAGACTTTGCAACTGGGGAACCAGGTTGGAGTTGCTGCTTCAGCTCGACATTCTGTGATTCTGGTCAAATCACTTAGTCTCCCCATGTCTACAACCAAAATGAATTTGTTCTTGTGTGATGTAACCAATGCTCATGTAAAGCACTCCAATACCTGACAAGTCTGCACTATATAACACTGTAAAAACACAAAATAATAAGTGTTTTGCACACTTCTGTCATTGGGCTATATTTGGGCTACATCTGGGTGAATTTGGGCTACATTTGGGCTCTTTTGTCTCCGGTGGCCATCTTGGGAGATTTATTTGTTATGAAGTTTCCTATTTCCTCATGTACTGCAGTCTCCTCAGTAGGAAATGCTTTCAGTTTTTTACTTTGATTCCATCATGAAGGTATTCAGATATGTCACACATTTGCCATAAATTCTGAAAGTTAGCACTCTAGTTGCTCATTAGATCACTGTAGTAAAACTACTGTTCACCATGGAAGTCTCCTCCTGGTATTAAAAGTGCATGTTTCAGTCTGCATGTTAGAATTTTTTTATGAAATAGAAGAGGATTTGAGAAGTCACCCAAAATGTGCCCTCATTTTCTTTCTTCAGCATTAATCATAATTTCTATGGCAAAATGAACCCCCTCATTGTGTTCCTTTTTAAATTAAATGTTTTAAGTGTTACCAGTTTATTCCAATCAAGATGGCTTCAGGTGTGCCATACTTTTGTCATAATGAAGACAGTAAGCGCTCTAGTTGTTTTTAAGAACACTCTGGGACATTCTGTCATTGGGCTATACTTGGGCTACATATGGGTGATATTTGGGCTACATTTGGGCTCTTTTGTCTCTGGTGGCCATCTTGGGAGACTTATTTGTTATGAAGTTTCCTAATTTCCTCATTTACTGCAGTCTCCTCAGTAGGAAATACTTTCAGTTTTTTACTTTGATTCCATCAAGAAGGCATTCCGATGTGTCACACATTTGCCATAAATTCAGAATGTTAGCACTCTTTTTGCTCATTAGATCACTGTAGTAAAGCTACTGCTCACCAGGGAAAACTGCTGCTGGTATTGAAAGTGCATGTTTCAGTCTGCATGTCAGAATTTTTTAATGAAATAAAAGAGGATTTCAGAAGTCAAAATGTGCCCTAGTTTTTCTTTCTGCAGCACTAATCATACTTGTTATGGAAAAATGAACCCCCTCATTATGTTCCTTTTTAAATTAAATGTTTTAAGAGTTACCACTTTAATGGAAGCAAGATGGCTTCAGGTGTGCCATACGTTTATCATAAGTAGGACTGTTAGCGCTCTAGTTGTTCTTTGGAACACTCTGGGAAGCTGCAGTAGAACACAAAGGAATCAACTGACAATCTCTGCCCTTGTTGGATGTACATGTTTTACTGAGAATGTCAGACTTCATTCTCACATGACTGAGAAAGATAATGTGAATTTACAGAAAATAAGCTCTCAGTTTAGCTTATAGATCACCTTCCAAACCTCTGTGGGAAAAGCATGAGAAAATATTTTTCTCTCAATCATGATATCCCAGCAGAAGGCTTTTTCACATGGTGAAATCACCTTAGAACATACCACAATTCCTAAAATGAGTATGGTACCATCAACAAATGATTTATAATGTAACTAGAGTCTTAAAACCTTCTATTAAATGCAATGCTTTTTAATGAGGTGCTATCATGTATATTGGTCCCAAGATGGCTGCCAACACTTCTTGGATGAAGTGCTGACAGCCAATCAGATCTCAGAATGAGATGTGTGGTTAGGCTCCGCCCACATATATATATGATTTTACTTTTGATTTTCTCAGGAACTACTGAACAGATTGACACCAGACCTGCAAAAGGCACTTTCCTGAGCTGAGGACTACCTCTCTGCCAAATTTCAAGTAATACTGTTCAGCCGTTCGGGCTGTACCTTGGACTAAAGGTCCCTATGGAAAATTGCATGGGGAAAACGTGTTTTGGAACCCCCCTTTTTTCTCAGCCCCCGCTTGACGAATCCCCCCGAGACTTTCAGGGTAGGAGCGGAGCAGAGCGCCCCACCTATTTTGAAAATTTCGCGAGGATTCGTCAACCGGCGCCAAAGTTATTCCAAATAGAATGTTGCGGATTTCCTATGGAAACACGGTCCTAACTATAACTATCTACTGGCGACCGCCAGTAGATAATATATATATATATATATATATATATATATATATATATATATGTATAGTGTTAATTACAATATAGTGGTAGGTTGATGTTGTGCATGCGGTACTATAGCCATTCAATATTGTACCCCCCCTTCACCATATGGTATCTGTTCGAGACGCAAGCTTGCATGTAAGCCAAGGCCATTTTTCCATAACCAATAAATACAATTAGAACGGATCTTCCACATATTTCTGTTTCAGTTACTCACGTCTACTCCTTTAGTCTCTTTGACGTTTTTAGAGATGCGGAACCCACAGGGTGTTTTAAAAGAACCCTCACTCTCCTACTTAGTAGGTGACATGCTTCATCATTGGGTTCCCACCCTTGTTGCTGAATACTTTCTGCCTGTGGTACAGTGCCAGATTACGGCAGAGCTGGTTGTTTTGGGTGATTCAGTGATTGTGACATGATAATTAAAATTGGCTAGGGAATCCCTCGAATCCGAAGGATTTTTAGTTGGAGGATTCTCGCTCAATATTAAAAGAGTGGTAGATATCTATGGAATAGCTAATTGCTCCCATGTATCCTGGGTATAGTCATCATGGGTGTGGTCCACATGTTTCAGCCACCTCTATTAGCCCACCTGGGTCAATGTGGCTTTCTTCATGACCAGGTTTTTCAGTGCTTGCACACTTACTAAGGCATGTAGGGTGAGGGTGTTTGTAGTGGGTGCTTACAAGGCCCCCTGGTAATCAGATTACAATACCTCTCGTACTGTATCCTGCGAAGATAAAAGTGTTATTAAAAAAGAAAGAAGTTTTTGAGACAAATATGTGGTCATATTCTTTTCCAGGGTCAGGTGAGAAATTTGTACACCGAACAGTATGATGAAACCTTCCTTCTTGTGAACAGATCGCTCACATACATAATGATCAAGCCCCTGTTCTGGGCTGGCAGAGTAAATGCAAGAAACCAATGATTACGCCAGTGATGTTACATTATTTTAAGAAAACAGAGTAGATTATGCGGAAATATGGCTCGGTTTTGGGCCGTAGTGGTCCACACATCTAAGTATGACATCATTACACCTTTCAAAAATTCATAATGCGCACATTCCTGTGCACAATTTACGGGTCGGAGCCCTTTCTCTCATGCGAAAGATCGTTTTTGGTGATCAACCAAAAAATACGCAAGCATTCATTAAAAGCTACACCACATGCAGTGCTTATTTTTTTAAGATATACAGTGTGTGCCTTAATCGCTTTCTAGTACGCTGGTATCTAGGTGCATTTTCATCAACACGTGCATAACGAATGTACAGATTCAATATGCCTGAACATAAGGCCTGTTTGTGTAAAAATGATTTACAGACCTTTATTAGGTGTGAAGTAATCCTTCCTGGGAAACTGCTCATTGGTGTGCCCTGTCACCAAAATTTCGTAACAGATGGGATAATTATTTATAGTGATCCTCTGAGGCCAATAACCCCTGTGGAGGACAGAGAGAGTCTTCCTCCTCTTGGAGCAGCTTTGTCTTGACACTTTGCATTTCTCTTTCCATCAACTACCTCCAGACCTGAGGGATGGGTGTTAGGGAGAAGATATGGAGCTGGTGAAGTACCTATCCCTTCTGGACTTCTGGAATACCCACCTCCAGAGAAGTGGTCTCAGCTTAATGCCATGGTTCATCGATGTGTCGGCTGGCGCTTTCCTAACTTATGTATCAGGTGCATTGACTGGTGCTCCTTTAACCTCCATAGCAATCTACCAAAGAAGATTTGAATCAAGGGCAGAAATATCAGGTACCACATGCAAAAAGAAATGCCTAACCCGATAGTAGCACTTACTGTGCACAAAATCCAGGCAAATGACATGTCACTGCACCGTGCATGCAACGCACATACCTGACGTTTCACAGCTCCTACTGTGAAAAAGCAAAGCAATGACCACCTATGTTGGCTTTTAAATCCTGACTTAGGATCAAACTGTATATATTACTGTGTGAAGCAGGCAGGGTGTATGTGTCTAACCAGCCACGTGCACTGTAACACCAATTCTGTTTCCCAAGGATTACACTGTACCAACTTTACCTCACCCTAAACCCTTCTTGGAGGGAGAAGACAACAGTGATTTAAATATTAATACTCTTTACACATTACATCCAACAATCTTACCTACTGAGAATCACACCTGATAAACCCTGCTTGCCTTATATTTCTACCAAACTTCACATAGTGTAGAGAGCAGGTTTCCCAGCGAGAACCACCCTCTGCCTTGGGAGAACTCCCCTTCCAGTCACTGCACATGCCAAGCATTTGTAAGCCATGCTCACAGTTGTACATGAACGCTTTGTTGTCTTCTCCTTCATCACTCGGATCTAACTTGGATTTAATGGACAAATTCCCTTCTAATTTCACCTCCTTTTCAAAGAGGAGATGCCCCATCATTGGCTATTAATAGGAGCCAAAAGGCTGTCTTGAAGACATAGAATCCTTTAGCACCCACTCAGTGATCAATATCATAAAATGACCTTGTTAAGGGTACAGCACGCCTGCCGAGTACTGCGGGGGGCAATGGAGACACTGCTTTCACCGGCCCAGCCATGGCCAGCCTATTGTGCAGAGCAGATCCTGAAAGCTGCTTTGGTGAAATGAACAGTGGCTACAGGTCCATCATGACTTGTCGCACTAATAGGTTTGTCCGAACTTTTATTTCTGAAATCACACCCACAATGCAGAGTTCTGTCTTCAGAAAAAAAGTACTCTGCTCACTATAAGATTTCTACCAGCACATAGCGAAAATGTGTGCACTTTTCCTGTGCCCGAGTCCCATGACTCCATGTTGTTCCCAGCCTCAGACAGAAGAAAATCAGGGGTGATTGAATTAGATTGGCCATCTTAAACATTGGGGCTGCTCTGACACCATCCTCACTGGTATTGCATCTATACAGTAGTTTTCCCGAGCTCTCAACCACACACATGCTCAGCACAAGGATACCCTTGGGGGTGATAGCGCGCTTTACAAATACGCAAAACATAACTGTCTGGAAACCCACAATGCTTGGACATAAATACATATGGATGTGAGAGGTGGGCAGATAGGACAGCTCCCAAATCTAAGAGACTGTCCTGTTAACACCAACACCTAAATGAAGCCTTTATGAACTCCAAACAATAAACGCTCTAATTCAATACCACGTGCACTGTTGCAGTGCCACATTGCTTGAAAGGTAGAAAGCAGGATGTGCTTCTTAAGCGGTGCTACGTGCTTCACAAGCGCTGGTGGAAATTTTGTTGACCTGTGATGGAACAGGGGAAATATAAAAATGTTTGTACCACTTCGAAGTTAATGACCTCATAACCTTAAAATTACTAATTGAATGTATGTATTAACCAACAAATGCACCTTTAATTAGACACTACACGCATGAAAACTAACTGGCAATTGCAAAAATCTAATTTATTTACAACTGTGAAATTAAATTAACATAGGTTTGTGATTTGTGTAGGAAATAGAAGTAAAATTGCATGTATTTTGTTTGTAGTAAAATATATTGTGGCAAAGAATGCAGATGGTAAGTAAAATGGCTTTAAATGTCGCTTATTCTAGGTAACACCTAACACGGGCCATTAGAATGGTGGGTGGTAAACAGAAGGGCTTATTTTCTATGTCTAATTTCTGTTATATTGTTTTCATATTAGTTCTGTTTGGGCCTGCTAGGCCTCGCTGAGAAAATGTCCGCTGCCGAGAGATGTGATTACGTGTAACAAAGATGGCACCTGCGCATGAGCAAAATGGAAGTTACAGTCACAAGTGTGTGGCCTATGCCTGGAGTGAGAGATGTCAAGGCCGCACTGACCTAGGACAAGAGTGAATGCCAAGACTTTCTGTACAAAAGCCTGGGAACGGATGAGAGACTCGAACTGAAGAAGATGATCCTATTAATTAATAATAGCAATTGTTACAAAAATTCGGACTTGACAAGTCACGAGGATATGCACGAATGTGTAATTTACAGAACCGATTTAGGCAAGGAGGACAAGGAGGTGACCATCACCACCCCTCCAATGGACCAATGAAAATGGATATAGCCCCTTAAAAGTTTCAATTTCCGGTATAGCAAGTTAGTGAAAGGGTATAAAAAGTGGTGCTTATGATGACGTGCGGACACTTGCTTATTTTCTATTCAACACAACACGCTGTCTGTTGAGATGATTTTTCCTGATGCTGAAAAGATTTTGACAAACTTGAACTTCGAACTTTGATGGGGAAAAGGAACGAGACCGTCACGGGATTCTATCCTGGGAGGTTAGAGGGACAGTCAGTTTGGGAACCTATCCTATGATCAGCGGTTCATGTTCTGGTGAACTATTCTCGTCATCGCCCTAAGGCCAAGGGTAATGAGTATTTTCCGTTTCTATTTCAATCTTTACATTAATGCTTATGAAATTGATGTTTAGAATTTGTCTAATAAAACTTTACTTATTCAATGTATTCAATGAATCTAGATAAAATTTCATGCCAACTCAAACTGAGTCTGTGGTTATTAAAATTAAAGCTATGATCTATAAAAGTTAAAGGCTTTAATTGTGATTGAGCTGGACTTAATCGCCATCAACCTACTAGTTGGTCCATTGACCAAAATAGTGGAGTATCTTGATATTTAGAACCGACAATTCCAAAATTAAATGTATATAATGTATATAGTTATTATTTAGGGAAAAGATAGTCCAAGGTACCCCTTATGTCTTGCAGCTCGCCAGCTTATCACTGATCCAGAAAACTGAGGGAATGTGTGTTGTGTTTCGGTGTTATGGGCCCCACCGATGAACAAGTGGTGTAAAGGGTTTCTGGGTTGGTGTCAATTATAAAAGTTTTTTTAAGCTGCGCTGCATCGGTTTTCTTGGTAGCAGAGTTATGGTTACAATAGGTCAGTTAAGGGATTGTGGATTATTGATTATTAATCTTTATGTTTAACACTCCATGTTGAGTTTGTGTCGCGTTATATGTAGTCGGAATTTTGAAGCTTCCGGGAAGTAGGAAGTGGATTTGTGACGAGAGAAGTCACATGGAATTGTGCATTGTCTGATTTCAATCTGGTGATAACACAGGATTGTGTTATGTTAGGGAAAATTCATGTGTGAATTATGTTGAATGGAATAGCAACAGGTTTTCTTGTGAAACTCTGGCCTTAATTCTCAGAAGCAGTATAGTCTCCCCATGTGTTTTATCCCCAGTGAAACGGGTTCACCTCTTGTTTGAGAGAAGGGTAAGGTAGAGGGAAGTGCTTCACTTATCGAACGAAATAGTATTCTTGAATGTTTGGATAAACTATCCCTTTGTTTTGGGAAATGGACAATGGAAAACATCTTTATGTTGTAACTAACCGATTTTGTTAAATCAACAAGTTATAAATCAGTGCCGATAATTTTGTAAAGGAGGGGTCAGCAGAAGCAGGAGTAGAGCTGACATCAATAAGAACCACGCTGGGATTGGTCAGTTTGCGTAAGTACGGCAAATTTTCAGATTGGTACGTTGGTGTGAGTCGCGCTGGGATTGGTCAGCCGCGAAAGTACAAGTAGCTTTCTGATTGGTGTGTTGGTGTGAGTCGTGCTGAGATTGGTCAGTGTGAGAGTGACGTAAAGAGTTCGGATTGGTGCGTTAGTGTGATTCGCACTGGGATATGATAGATTTATCAAGCAGACTAAAGAAGAGCTGCGTGAATTTATTTTGGCAAATAATTATGAAATATGGCTTATTATGATGGACGTGAGATAGAAAAACCTTCATGGTTTCTGAAATTTAAGAACCTTTTTAAGAAAGATAAAAAGATTGTAACGAGAGAGGGAGAATTGCTTCCTCCACCAAAAACACCCGCATCTTACATGATGATGAAATATGGTTATCATACTTGTATTTGGTTGGAAAATTGGGCAAAATATACTCAAAATGGAGTATTGGCGTATCCAGACTCTGGTTTGTTTAGTGCAGCTATACTACGAAATTTGAGAAATAAAATGATGAAACTTGAACCGAGACCTAGACCAACACAATTTGAAGCCCTAGGTGAATGGGAAGATGAGATGTATGAAAGAGGGAGACACAGAGGTACAAGGGATGATGGTTATGTTCCTGGAAGAGTATGGGGTTGGAATCATGAAGACAGGATGAAACGATGGTGGTACGCTAATATGACGGATGGTATGTTTCCTGCTAGAACAGTTGAAGAGGGAACAGGGAAAAAGTGTACAGAGAAAAAGAAGCACACAGTACCAGAAAGGTGTGGATATGGAGTCAGTGATACAGATGGTGAGTTGCTGGAAGATATATTAAATACAAGACCCCCTCCATATCAACAGGATTCTGCGGTGGTGACACCAAATGCACCGCCAATGGAAACTGTGATGAATCAAAACCCAGAACGATTTTCTGAGATAAATAGTCCATTTTATAGACAGAAAATACCACAGACTGTAGAACCTGATAACGATAATGCATCTGAATTAGCAAGAACAACAAAAGAATTGGCTGAAAAGATAAAAGAATTGACAAAGAATGTAGAAGCTGTTACTGTACCAGTAACCATAGGTCCAGAGATACCCGTATTTGAAAATCAAAAGATAGATGAACATTCCTTAACGATTCCCTAAAATTCCAGTAGGCAAAAGGTACGAGAAAAGATTTATCCTGAAGTTAGGGAGACGAAAGATTCGGTCAGATTAACTCCACCTAGGGATTTGACAATAAATCAGAGCCCAATAAATACAATTCCAATGGGAGCAACTGAAACACCAGAGAAAAGTGTGAATAGAGTAGATTTGAATACGACCCCTGTGGGTCCAACGGCAGAAGAATTAAGTGATTGGGTCAGGAATTTGCAGAGAAAAGATACAAAACCACAACCTTTGGACGTAGTTAGATTAAAAATAGATATGGAAGAACTGATTCTAGGAACTATTGGTACAGATCGGTTAAAAACATATCAAGATCAGGAGTTGATGTTTATGTGCAAAAGTATAACGTGGAGAGCTAAGAATTTGCATGAATAATTGGAAGAAACAGCAATTGGGTTGGGAGTAGATTTTGCAAAAGTTAGAGGATTACAGAAACCTTATAGAGTAGATTTTAGTGAGAAAGATATAGAGAATTTGAACACTTCAGAACGGTTAACTCAGATAAAAGAACCAATTGTGTTACTGAGAAAATGGGGAGATGTAGATAGATGGAGGATTAGATGGACAAAGAAAAAAGAAGATACGACTGACAAAGCAACTTTGGCTTTCCCAGTAAAAGAAAAGGAACCAATAGCGGTTGAATGTCCAATGAGAGAAATTCCAGGAGGAGGTTATGTACATGTCCCATGGTCCAGACAGGATATATTGTTATTTACAAATGATATTCCAAGACTGAGAGAAAAACCTGTAGAATGGTATAGACAAGTGGAAAGGTTTGTAAAGGTTTCAAAGGTATTGTGGGAAGATCTGGATAGATTGTTTGAAATTGTTGTACCTGCTGATTTGTGGACAGAATGTAAAATCACAATTGATTGGCCAAAGGAAGAAAATCCTAGAGACGCAAAAACAGGAGCTCCAGGTCCAGAAGTAATGAGAAAATATGAACAAGTAATCACATTTCTGAAAAATAAGATTCCTCCAAGGGAAACAGACTGGGTGAAGATCGATAGAACAACACAGGAGTCTGTGCATGCTTACTATGAAAGGTTGATTTTAGTTTTTAAGCAGTACAGTGGATATGAGAGCTTGAGTGAAAAAGATATGAGTCATTTTGTATATCGATTTGTGTATGGTCTGAGACCCGAGATAATTGAAATGATTAAACAACATTTGTTGTGTTGGCAGTCAAGTAGAGTGGATGAGGTTTTAAGGTATGTGAAATATTGCAGTGATGACATTGAAGCTAGGCAACGTAAGCTCAATGAAAAAGCAATGTGGGCCCAGGTGAAGGTTGCAGAACAGCAAGAGGCTCGGATACTTAACCAGATTAACGATGCAGGGCAGACAAAAATGTAACCAAACATTGGTAAAGGGAAAGGTCAGATGACTATAGAAGAAGCTAAAAAGAAAATGGCATGTCATAATTGTGGAAAATTAGGGCATTGGAAAAACGAGTGTAAATTACCTCCAAAAGTTAATGCCGAAAATAAATAATTAAATCCACAGATGCAGAATGAGGTGGGTTATCAACAACCGCCACAGCAACAGGTAGTTACACAACAGAGTCAAGTGCCGCACCCACCTCTCCCACAGAGTGTAAATCTTCAAAGATACAGTGCAGAGACAGGATTCTACGGTGGGGAGCAGGTTACGAAATAGCCGCGCGCAGCTGCTGTTTCACAGTAGTGGCTACGACCGGATGGAAATGAATCAGATGAAAGTTTATGACGGTGCCTAGGAGAGGAAGAGGAGTGTGTGCTTGGCGCAACTATAGAGGTAGATGTCAGGTCGATTCATGGATGGAAAGGTGAATGGTGTAAATGTTACTTTCCTTGTGGACACTGGCGCTACCCGTTCTACTGTAAGATCAGTTGAAATTCCAAACCTTCCTATCTCAGATGAATTCATCCAAGTTGTAGGTGTCTCCAACAGACAAATTAAAGCCCCTCTTACTAAACCAGTAGAGGTGGAAATTGGTCCCTTTAAAGACATGCACCGTTTTGTAGTGTGCGATTGCAGTCCTGTAAATTTACTTGGACGCGATATCCTTTGTAAAATGAACTGCACCATCTACTGTACCCCAAATGGTATTGCATTCCAGATATCAGATGATGATGTTCTGTATAAAGTGACTATGATTGCACTTGAACTGGCTGGAAAATGGTGATACATTTCCTGTGTTTGATGAATAGAAAATCCCTACTGAATTGAAAGGAACAGTGAAGACTGGTGTATGGGATTTTACGGGTGAAGATATTGGTCTAATGAAAGGAGTTGACCCTGTAAAAATTACTGTAAAGGAAGAAGCAATTTACCCGAATACTCCTCAATACAAATTGACGCTTGAAATTATTGAAGGAATAACTCCAGTGATTGATAAAATGATTGAACAAGGGATACTGAGGGAAATAATGAGTAGTCCATGTAACTCTCCTATAATGGGATTGATAAAGCCTAATGGAACCTATAGGATAGTACAAGATCTGAGAAAGGGGAATACAATTGTTGTTCCCTGTTGTCCAATTGTACAAAACCCTGCTGTAATACTGTATCAAATTCCACATGATGCAGAATAGTATACAGTCATTGATTTGTGCCATGGATTCTTTTCCATTCCAGTACACCCTGACAGCCAGCCATTGTTTGCTTTCCAGTTTGGCGAGTGTATTTTGGCATGGTGCCGAATTCCTCAAGGGTATACTGAAAGTCCTTCCATATTTAATCAGATTCTGAAGAAATCTTTAGAAAGTTTGTGAATGCCAGAGAAATCTGTTATGGTCCAGTATAGTGATGACCTATTAGGGGCATCAAGGACCAAAGAGGCACGTATTACTGGCACAATTGCATTACTGAATCATTTGGCAGAAGGAGGGCATAAGGTGTCCTCATCCAAACTGCAGTTCTGTCAACAAGAAGTACAATATTTAGGTCATAAGACTGAAAAAGGGATGAGAAAAATAACAACAGAAAGAATCAGGATTATCAAAGAAATGAGAGCCGCAATGATACAGAGAGAGGTGAGAATGTTTCTTGGAATGGTGGGTTACTGTCGACAGTGGATAAATGGATTTTCATTGATTGCCAAGCCTTTACAGCGATTAACAAAAAGTGATGTAAAAGACCCAATTGTGTTAAATGAGCAAGAGATGGAAGCTTTTGAGCAACTGAGAAACAGATTGTGTGAAGCCCCAGCGTTGGGAATGCCAGATTATGAGAAAGAATTTGAGTTGTACTGTAGTGAAAGAGACGGATGTACACTTTCAGTACTGGTACAAAGGCATGGAAGAATGAGACGGCCCATAGCATACTTTTCAGCTGTTTTGGACCCAGTAGCAAAAGCATTGCCTGGATGTCTAAAAGCAGTAGCAGCCACTTGGGTGAGTTTGGAACAGTGAAGGCATTGTGATGGGATACCCGTAAAAGGTATATGTCCCACATTCAGTTGAAATCCTTTTAACCAGAACAAAGACCCAATTCATGACGCATAGTCGATTAACCAGATATGAGTAGGTGATTTTGGGTGCAGACAATGTAACGATTGTGAGATGCATAAGTGTGAATCCTTCCACTTTATTACCTGATGCAGTAAATGCAGAGGTCAAAGATGATGTTGATCACAATTGCCTGGATGTACTTGAATTCTGTACGAAACCCCGCCCTGACATCAAAGATGAACCTCTAGAAGAATCAGATTATGGGATGTTTGTGGATGGATCATGCTTAAGAACGAAAGTGGGAATTTTGAGTGCTGCATATGCTGTATGTATGGTGGCAGACATCATGGAAGCATCTTGGTTGAGAGGAATACATTCAGCCCAAGTTGCTGAGCTAATTGCTCTGATTTGAGCTTGTAAACTGGGAAGAAACTTCTGAATCACTGTGATCAAGGATAGCCAGTATGGCTTCAGAGTGGTGCATGATTTTGGACAGATCTGGTCCCAGAGGGGATTCATGACTTCTTTGGGATCTCCAATTAGGAATGGTGAATTTGTGAAATTGTTGCTTGAGGCAATACAGCTGCCTAAAAAGATTACAGTCATGAAGTGTGAAGCACACAAAAATGGTGATGACTACATTACAGCAGGCAATAGGTTCGCTGATTAAATAGCTCAATATTGTGCCAGAAATACAACCTCAATGAATTGGAGGAGGGGAAAAAGAACATGTTTCATGTCCTTTAATGTTTATTAATACAGTTGAAACGTGGGAAGAAGTGAGACAATTGCAGGAAGAAGCAGGTGAGGAGGAAAAAGAGATAGACAAAGCGAAGAAGATGGACTTAGGGTTTACAGGGGTGAAAGACCAGTTATGCCTGATAGCATGATCTCTAACATGGCACAGATGTACCATGGACAGGCACACATAGGTAGAGATGCAATGATCAGGCTTTTCAAACAGACTTGGTACAACCCAAAATTTAGGGTTATAGCTGAAAGCCTTTGTCAAAGATGTCTCATATGTCAACAGTTGAATCCAGGAAGGAAAAGAGTAGTGAGTTTAGGAACCATAGGACGAGAAGGAGGTCCATTTACGAGAATGCAACTAGATTTCATTGAAATGCCCCCGAATAACAGACTGAGGTATGTTCTGGTGGTTCGTAAATATCAAAGGAGGGAGTGGAGTGAGTAAGTGTCCACCCAAAAGAATTCAAAGGTGTAAAAAGATGTATGGTCTTGCGGGTGATGTGTATCCTACAATGGTAGGAGACACATTGTGTTTCTTAAAATACCCCTCGCACACCAAAAGGGCCCTTGGTGTCATGCTTCATCATAGGGGTCTTCGCACTCCTCTACGGAGCGCGGCGTGCTACTAACCAACGAATACGCGGGAGCACTTGATGTAACCACTATGTGTAGTGTGTGAGGGTGCGAGTGGTAGGGTCTACATTGATTGGTGAGTGAATATTAAAATATACCAGGCAAATGAGGACTAGAAACATTTTTAATAAACCCCTTTGCTGGTATTGTTAAAAGCAGTGAAATGGAGTTTTAACGTATTAATGCACAACACCTCCTGTGTGTCTGTGTCAACATGTTTCAAAGCCAAAAGCTTTTTCTTCAGGACGGGTACACAGATCCCTACCCTACTCACAGAAGACAGTAAATACCGTGGAAAACATAGGGAATTCTATGTGTAAATTATATGTATAGTGTGCCTATTAGGCTCAATTGGTTTGGCGACAAAGTGAATATCTCTATCTCCTTTTGCTATTTAGAAGTTCAAGGCCTCATGAGCCTGGGAGGAAACGCAGGGGACTCTGTGCTAATGAGCACTAAATGCGAGGGTACTACCTCACCCGACCGTCCCCTTCATGACTCCGTGGATCCTAAAAAAAACTTCTGGTGGTTGTCTGTTTGTTTTCTCGTTGGGTGGAAGCATATCCGACAAGAAGGAATGATGGAGTTACTGTAGCGAAACTCCCGCTGAGAGAATTCATTCCTAGGTATGGTTTTCCAGTCACGATAGAAACAGATAGAGGAAGTCATTTCCAAAATGAAGTTATCCAGCTGATATGTGAAGCATTAGAAATTCAACAAAAGCTGCATTTTGCCTACAGACCAGAGGCTTCTGGGGTGGTTGAGCAAGTAAATGGCACAATCAAGAATAGGCTAGGGAAAATGTGTCTAGCCACAGGACTCAAATGGCCAGATGACCTACCTCTTGTGCTCATGAGCATGAGGAACGTGCCAGACAGAAAAACTGGTTTGAGTCCGCATGAAATAATAGTGGGACGAGTAATGAGACAAGCATTTGTACCGGTCAACAAACTGCTGACTATAACTGATGATCTTATTCTGGACTATTGCAAAGGATTGGCTGATATGGTGCATTCTGTGTTTCATCAGGTTGGACTGTATGCAATCACTCTTGAAAGAAACCCAGCTCATGATCTGAGTCCGGGAGACTGGGTCTGCATAAAAGTCCACCGAAGAAGAAATTGCCTGGTTCCTCGCTGGGACAGACCACGACAAGTGATCCTAGTGACTAACACAGCAGTAAACTGTGCAGGTGTGAAAAATTGGGTTCATGCCAGTTATACGATCAAGGTTCCAGATCCTGAAGATCGACCTGCAAGTCGACATCTGGAAATATCAGACACCAGTTCGGCATCCGAGACAGAAACTGAAGCAGTCGAAGTTCCAGATTCTGAAATACGACTTGTAAGTCGACATCTGGAAATATAGGATACCAGTTCGACATCTGAAGCAGAACAATCTGAATTTGGTGAAAACCAAACTGAGGACATCAAATGCCAAACTGAGGACATTGAAAAGCAAATAGAGGACTTTGAAAAACAGACAATTGATATTGAAACAGGAGAGAAAGAAATAAGTCACAGTGATGTCGAACAACCAAGTACAAGTTTTGAAGAAATCCCTTCAGAAGTAATTGAAACAACAGAAGGAAATCTAAAATCAGACGAAAAATCAGTGATCATAAAGTTCAAAGTTAAAGAAATTGAAGTGAAATCTGAAACAGAATCGGAATAAAGTGAAGAAGAATTAAGACAAAGGAGAGGACCAAGAAAGAGAGCTTGGAAAGTGGAACCAGAAGGAATAGAGATTGGACTAAAAAGGCCAAGGAAAGGAGACAATTGGCCCAACAAATGTTATAAATGTTACAAAAAGGTTACAAAAATAATAAATTTGAACCAAGACAAGGAAGAACAAGTGAATGAAATAACAAGTCAAAGGAATCAAATCACTTTAGACAAAGGACAATTGCAGAGACTGAAAAGAGTAAAAAGACCTAATTTGAAATATAAATCACCTGAATGGACATACATAGCACTGCCTGACATCGAAGAGGTGGATAGCAGTCAAGAGAATGTAAAAGAAAATTGTAAACAGGAGGGTGAAAGTGAATCGTGCCCATCCTGAAGAGACTGAAGAAACCAGAATAAGGACAAACTGATGAACCTAAAGAAAATTTAAAGAACCAAACAGTGTGTTGTGCCTTCCAAATCCGAGTCCTCAGGGCTGTGTCGATGCTCTATGGGGGCCCACCTCTGAATCGACCCAAGTCTGACGCATGTAAAATACACAGACTCTTGGGGCAATTGAGCGGGGGAAGGAAAGGATGGGGACTGCGGGGAGGGAGACCTGTGTAGAGAAATAAAGAAACAATATAAATACCACACAGCTGTGTCTTTTTTCTTTTACTTCCAACTCCCTTTTCCCCTACACTTAACCCCACTACGTCTCCTTTCCTACCTGTAAAGAAAAGAAAGGTGGCTCGGAGTACATTCACAGAGAAACCAATGTGGCACTGAAGGAGGCAAGCCAGGAGTAATCCGGACCGATAACCAGGGGTCACTACAACGCTTCTTCCTCCGGAATGCTTACGTGTAGGTTCCTGAGTAAATGTAGAAAAGAGGAAAACAAAACTACTGCACAATAAAGTGCTCCACAATAGAACATATATCGGAGCACCCTTGCTGTGAGTATATTGCCCCACCTGGCGCTTTGTACATAAGGGAGCTCTGAGTTCAAAGCCACAGAACACAATAGTTGCGTGTTTACCAATCACACACTCCTTCTCTTCTTACTGAACAAAAGGTGATAATGAAGGAACGATAGCCCCTTTTTCCCTAAAGTAAATCCACAAATATGGAGGTGTGTTTTTCCTCAGTTCGAAAGTCACTTCACACACCCACACTCACTGAAATAAGACGTCACTCTGGAATGTACAGCTTTTCCAAAGTACGAAAGGCACTGCACACTTCACGCTCACCAACTCAATGCGTATATGTGACTGCGTGTCTCTTCCCAAAGTACGAAAGGCACTGCACACTTCACGCTCACCAACTCAATGTGTATATGTGACTGCGTGTCTCTTCCCAAAGTACGAAAGGCACTGCACACTTCCACGCTCACCAACATAATGCGAACTTTTGAATGCGCGTCTTTTCCAAAATATGAATGGCACAGCACACACCCACGCTCACTGGTTATATGCGTATATCCGGATGTGTGTCAAATCGCAGGCACTATACCCTCCCTGCATAAATGACCACGATTTGGCCTTTTTCCAACAGGGAGAATGTTGCCCAAGCGCCTCTACGGGCGACAACTCTCCTCTGCATTTAACGGCTATGGAAACGCGTTACTGCCAACAGAGGAGATCGCGGGACTTGAGATGTCCGTCACCGGACCAGAGCAAGGAGCTGGCGTTTCCAAGAGTCTGCACTCCAGAACCCTCTTACCGCGATCGAAGAGAAGCCGGCGTTCCGATCTGCACGGGAACAGACCACGGGGAGGAACAATCGGCAACGCCGCCCGAGGCTCAGCCGCTTTGAATCCTGTTTCCGGCTCCGCCCCTGCGCTACGCACGCCACATCCCGCTAAGCATGCTGGGGAACGTGGTTCCTGGCCGGAAATACGCTATTACAGCTAGCGTTACAACCGGCCAGGGAATCGTGACACAGTGCACCAAGGGCAATTGGTTCAAAGGCCATATATATATATTTCTGAGTGTGGAGAGAGACATTTTTCTGTACCTATTTTAGACTATAGTTCATCATGGCAGAGAATGGAATAGAAGATCTAAGTGCAGTTTTCTACGCAGATGGTGTAGAATGTGTTTTTATTGTACAGGTTTACTGATGCTTATTAACTGTAGAGAATACATCTGGGAGGAACAATTAAACGAATAGCGATAAGGCACATATCACAAAAATTATACTACAACACTGATGGATAATACTTAGTTACATAGACACAGGTCAATAAATGATTTTTCTAAGAATGTTTTTACAAAGCTCCTATATGAATATGTAGAGACAATGGATGTTAGGGATTGTTATGTCTGTATGCAGTTACCTGTGTCTGTGACAAAGGGTGTAACATATCATCACCTTCCTTTGACGTATGGAATAGCTTGCAGTGTGTTGGCTAAAGTTTCTGTAGTATCTGAACTAAACAAAGTAAAGCCTGGTAAAGTTTTTGAAGAATTTTTCTTGGAAACAAAAGAATTAACATTAGAATATGCATTTAGACGCAACCTCACTTGTAGATTAAGAAAAGAAGAAAAAGGTTTTTTAGACATGGTAGAGGATAGAAGGGTTAAGTTTCAAAGAAAAGTAGCGGGGAAAAGATGAAAACACCATTTTGGGGATTTGAGGAAGGAAGTTACGAGAAAAGTGAAACTAATGTAGCAATAGGGTTAGATTTGCCTCAACAAGGGAAATTGTGCATTCGTAGAGATAACACTATGTATGATAACTATTTTGTGGGTGCCAGTGAATGTCGAGATACATATAGAATTATAGGGGGATGGGGATTTAAAGGCCGTAAAGATCCAGTATTTCCAGGAATCTATTTTATTTGTGGTAACAAAGCTTATTATAGGTTGCCGGACCATTGGTATGGAACATGTTATCTAGGCCTGGTCTTACCAAAGATATTTCATGTAGATAGGGGAACTAAAGGAACTCATGAAATAGGTAAACCACTAACACGTAGAAGAAGGGAAAGTTTCTCTGAGATAAAAGGTGACATTTTTGGAGCATTGATACCAGCAGTTCGGTGTATCTTTTAATGTATATAAGATTTGGAAATTGTCAACAATAGTAGTTCGTTTATCAACGAATACTGCTGGAGGGTTCTTGATGGTAAATACCAAAATGGTTGCCATGAGAGCTATGGTGATGCAAAATCGACTTGCCCTTGATATTCTTTTGGCAAAAGAGGGAGGAGTCTGTGGAATGCTGAAGGTACAACATTGTTGCACTGACATTCCTGATAAAAGTCAGAATATACAAAAGTATATAAAGAATATTACTGAATTGCATAAAGAAATTACCCCACTGGAGGTTGATGGTGCTTGGGAGAAGCTTGGTAAGAGTTTTTCCTCAATAAAGAAATGGTTTGCAGAAGTAGATAGTTCATTAGTTGGGAAAATACTAATACCAGTGACAATAGTAATAGTAATGACAATGTTGAGATTAGCATGTGTATGTATTAGAAAAAGAAAAAGAGAAAATAAGGTAAAGAGGCAAAATGAGAATAATAAACAAAAAGAACGAGAAATGGGAGAAATTGAATTAGAAGAATTTAAAGAGAAAATGTACAAGACTAAGAGACAGAATGCGAAAAATACAATTGTTCAAGACACTTTACTCGGTGATGAACAAATGGTAAATATTCCCTGAAACCCGATTTCCACACATTATCATTTGTGTGCAGTATAGTTATATCAGTAAAACTGTGTCTGTTAAATTTAGTGCCCATTTCAATGGAAAATGTGATGCTTCTAAAAGGCAATTCACTACCACACCATGCTTTAGTTAGATTAAAAAATCACCTGCTTCATGTCCATTAAAGCTAGGTGTGTTGCAAAAGCTTCTTGTTCTAACAAATGGGTGTGGTTCTAACCAGTTTGGGAAGAACTGATCTAGGTCAAACCAGTGTACAGGTACTGATATGTTGATTTATTATGTGGTTTCTCCACTGCTCTAGTTTTAACCATGATTAATAAAAGGCATTTATTATCGCTATGATTTTATCATTGCTGTAGTCTAGAGGTGATACACAGTTGCCATGTTGTCTGTGCAGGAGTCATGAGGTGGTGCACAGTGCCTACGTGGTCTGTGCAGGATCATTGGTGAGGTGATGCATGAAAAGAAGGTGGTTCATGCAGGGAAAGGAGTTAAGAAAAATGGGGGGGATTCAGGGAAGGAATGATGCTGACTACTAGGAGTTCCTAGTAAACCAAGGAGAGAGGGAGGAAGTAAAGAGCCAACATGAAGTACATGTGGACAAAGTGGAAAGAAGTAATGAGATACCTGGTCACTATGTGGTCCATGCAGACAGAAGTGAGATGGGATGCTGGGCTACCAAGAGATCCGTGCAAGATAAATAGAAGTTAGTAAAGACTGAGGGGAAAGAGAGTTATGTGCTGAAGGCCTCCAAATGGTCCAGACAGAGAGAGGAGACTGCGAAGCTACCACGTGATCCTTTAATATCAACAAATACAGACATCGAATGATATAGGGCAGGTATGAAGCCGTGGTGGGCACCATAAGCAATGTATGTGGCTACTGCTATGAATAAGACCAGATCAGGTGAAACACTAGAATCATTTCCAGGGACTCCGTCTGCTGTCAGGAGCTACTATGCTGAATAGTCTTATCCAAGAAATTGCTGCCACCATCTTGTGGTGTGGGCAGGTAAATGCTATCCAAAACAGTGGTGCCTTTTTAAGACTAGCTGAATGTGGTGACATGCAGAGATAGACAGCTGGCTCCTTATTTTATTGAGATTATAGGTTTTGATTCTAGGAAATTTATATCAAGGTGACTCCAGCCACATTCACATTATTGTACTTGTAATTGTACCTGCTTTTATAAAGCACATTATGCTGCCTATTGATCAATTACTGATTGATCAGAAACCAACACCTCAAAAGAGGTGTTAACTGATTCGTAAAGGGGAATGTGACACCTTCCACTTTGTGAATGGTTTCCGCAGTCTGCATCCCTTGATGTTTTCTCAAATGGAAAACGTTTTTTTAAAGCAGCACCAGTTGCTTTTTGGACTACAGGAAACACACGGTGCTTCTTAAGAAAAAAAATTCTATTTTAGAAATGTAAACACTGCATAGTGCTTTTCTGTTCCTTTCAGACAACTGTCCACATGTTTGTTGCCAATCAGAAGTGGTCGCAAAAAGCAACATAATTAATATTCAATAGGCATGTCATTCTGCAAAAGGTGATTTTGGGATGTGGCCCATTTGTGCATAAGTTGCATCGCAAAATGAAAGACCTGTCACAAAACGCTTGTGCACAATTAGCAATCGCATTTTATGACCAGTCTTTAAGCACCTCTACCCCACGTTCCCACTATGTAAATTCTATTTAGGCATTCAGACAAATTGGTCAATAATTGCCTTCGATTGATTTGTTAAAAGGTGTTTTAGTATTATTTATAAACAGATAATATGAATATTATGAAAGAAATGCGTCTGTTTAAATCAAATATGCGTTTACTTAAGCACACAAAGCACATCATGCCCCTTGGCCCTGTACTCAGCAATATTTGGTAAGCCTCAAACTCACAAAATTATGCAGTATCTCCCTCATCACTGAACTACTGGGTCCCAAGGGGACAACTAATGTCTCCAGTTCTTTTCAAAGTGTACATCTTGCCACTGTTGTGTCTTATTCAACATTTGATCAAACATTGGAATCCACTCTATCAGTTTCATTGGAATGATACTCAACATTTGGTCAAGAACAGAGTGAAGAACAATCAGGACGAGAAACTGCTGGGATGCCATGACCAGTTCTGTGCTTGATAAGTATTCATTGGATCCAGCTAAAAGAGGCAAGGAGAGAGATTACTCTATTCAGAATACAAAATCTGGTTAGAAAACCAAATAAAAAACGGTCCTTTTCCTACGCAGTTGGCTAAAAAAAAGGCTAAGAAATTTTGGGCATACTTGGATGTAGAACTATTTATGAGACACCCAATTGGCCAGTTGGTGAAATATTTGTGGCATTTATATGTGATTCATTAAATTCTCTAACACTACCATCCCGTGGTGGTAGGAGAGACTGTGGATTTTAATTTGATGATGCTGATATGTTGTGGGTGGGAATTGTCGCCCAGGGGTTGAAAAAGCTGCAAGTTGTATTCAGCGTAGGAGTAAGGCTGGTCCTAGGCACCTATAAATTTGGTCATTTGTAGGGGTATAGTTCCTTCCATTGGTTAAGAGTATAAGGGAAGTTCAGACTCAAAATTGTATGTATGGTACATTGGGCCACTCTTAGCAGGGTACTGGCTTATCCAGAAAAAGGAACACACCCCTTAGCTAATAGAAGGGTCTGAGAAAAAATTATATAATGTCATGCAGATTTGTGGAAAGCAATATCACTGAGAGGGAATCCTCTGACTAAAAAGGCATTGATGTAAAGTCCCTAAAGTCCGAATCCATTTTAGTTAGGTCTTGACCCCATCTTGACTAATTGAGGCCGCCATCCTTCTTCATTCAAACATTAGCAGTTGTCATCTTTCCTGATTTATGCAGAATCATAGTCATGTCTGCCATTCAACGCAGATGTCGCCTGACCGTATCTTTCTAGGCACTATGAAAGCGTCAAGCCATTTGATTAATGACACAGATACAACCATCAATGCAACATTTGTCTGGGTCAAATGTCTACTTTTCACCATGTCAAGGATAATTAAGAACACATACAATAAGAATTACAACACAAAAAAGAAAAACATATAGACATATAACCAAAATATTGTAGTCAAATTGATGTCCTTTTACCTTGTATGTTCATAAGGAAACATCTAGGATGCATACCTTGATGCACAAAATCTGTGTCAGACATTCTTAAACTTATGTCAGAAATTCCAATTTCTGATAAGGTTTAGCATATAAGGACGACCACTTGACTACTTGTCAGGAAAGGTCCTTCATCTAGATTATCGCCCGAGAGTCTGCCAGAGACAGCTTCCCCTACTGCGGAATACTTTACTGATATACATCTTGCTTGAAGCTGATGACGCTGAGTCCCGGAGGAAAACTGACTGACTTCTACCGCAGTGTGTCCTTGCTCTTTAGGGGGAACACTAGTCTTTCCCGTTTCGGGGTTAGGTCCTAGATTACATTTTTAATGTTTAACAATGCTGGAAATGTTCAGTTTATTCTTGTTCTTTAGAACGTTATCTTCTTGCTGTTTTTATAGTATTCTGTGTAGTTGTTTTAGATGTACTGAGAAACAGATTGTCCCTGGAGTAATTCATACTTTAAACTTAAAAGCGTTCATTCTTCTTAGTACAGTGTGTGATACAGTGAGTAATAAAATAAGATTTGTCACTGTGTCCACGATGCCCCTGATCCATTTTTGGGATTGTTAGTAACCCAAAAGCAATGCTTCTATGTCAATTACAAATTTAATAATGTTTTGCGAGGTTACTATAATCTATGTTTCACATTCATCACTGGTGCATTGAACCACGTTCACCCATGTCACCCGTAGGTGGGAAAGCACACCTTGTAAAGTTCCGCAAAAGTTGTAACTTATGCAACAGTTGGCACCCAATGTGGGACACATATCTTACGGTTATGCCTTGAGTCGTTTTTACTCCTCACACACATCTGAACCATTATTACATCATTACAGGGATGTCCGTAGTAATCATGGTTACCTCCTACTGGGGATAAGGGAGCACCTTTTCTGTAGGTTTGCCAAGCATGACTCATAAAATGATATTACCCGTTCTGTGGGTTTTCTAATCATTTAATTTCAAATTGAATAAATCCACCTATTGTTATAAGGGTCAATTGAAGGGAAGCAGTTACTCAATATCTCAGCTCTCGAGGTGTTCCCGATTGGGGGGGGGGGGGGAGGTTGGTTACTGTTGTAATAACTGCACATCCAGCATATGCTTTTGAACCTTTTTACTCCTAGGTGGAGTTTGAGCCTATTGACGCTGCCTCTGGGGGGTTTCAAGAATATACAGCTGTAGACCCACCAGCACATTATAGTTCTTACCAAGATTAGGAAATCCCTTTTATGCATCAGGAACAACAAAATGTGTTCAGTGGTCAATTGCTGCATATGCAGACCTATGTCTGTTTGGAAATTCTGACCAATGTTAGAGCTACGTGGCCAGTCTTGGCTGGTTACACTCCTGTTCCTCACCCTGACAACCTATACCATGCAGAGGTAGTAGGGTATTAAACTACTCAGTCACCTTATACAGGAGCCTCGTATAGTTTGTACAACAAACTTTGAGCTCCAGACCTGCTGTCGCAGAAGGTCCTGCCACTCCCACACAAATACAAACCATTAGTCCACAGGCTATTAACACTATTATTTGAAAAGTGACTGCAAAGTGTGATGAAAAGGCTTTCTGGATTGCCTGTAAGTAGGCAGAGGTCGTGGAGTTTCACTCTGCAGAATTCTGCCGAGTTACTGAAGTACTCCCCCAAAGTCTGCGGAGCTCCGTGAGCAGGCGGAGTTACTGGCTTCATGTGCACAGGTATGTAATGGAGCAAGAACGGCTTATCTGGTGGTTCCCATGTACTGCCAAATGTGTTTCTTAGTTAAACACTATCACCAGTTACCTCTCAATCCAGCGTATTCTGCCCCACATCGACTCCGTCCTCTTGCACATGTGACTCCGCTTTCCATTCATGGATCTTGGCATCTGGCTCAGGCAGAGTCCGCGGGCCTCTGGGTTGCTCCGGTGATGGGGAGGATGGTCAGAACCTGTGAGTCAGCTTGGGGGGAGGGGGCTTTCACTCATTCAGTTTTTGCCGGCTCTCTGACCCTCTACCCTGCTGTCCTTGCACTGCTCAAACCGTGGAGCTTGCAACTTCCCTTTTTGGCTCACACCTCTGCTCTGCCCACCTCCAGCTGCAATTCACACTGACTTTGCACCTCGCTTCCGGACTTGGTGCCCGTTAGAACTCAACAGTCACAGTAGCCAATGCCAACCACCCTGCCTTCCATCAACTCCCTCTGTGTCATGGCTTCACTCCTTCCCGCCTCACCTCTCAAATTCACCAAGGGCCAGCACACTGAAGTGGAAGTGGCGTTTTCACTTTTCAACTGGCTCATGATAATCTTTATGCTGGCCACAGAGCTGACACTAAAGTAGTTCTCTGGTGCTCCTCCCTATGTCACTTGCCTTGTCCTCCCCTTCCTGGTCGTATGACTTAGAAGGATGGCGTACGGTACAACAACTAGCCCCCCCTCAAAAGCGAGAGTATAGTCAGCACAAAGCACGCATGTAGTCACCCGCTGAGTTTTAATGAAGTACCAAACAGCTCAGAGAGCGAGCTAGACCTGGGCGCCTTACTGTCTTGAGGTGAGGGAGGCCTGCTATACAAGCAAAACAGCTCTTACACGTGCTTGAAACCCTAAGTGTGTTTTATTGGATAACGTGTGATTTTGGGCACCGGGGTAGTAGTTTTAAGTCAACCTCAGGAATTCGAGTCACCTGATGCATCACAAGACTGTTACTCCCTCCTCCGCCCCCACTCTTTGGGTGCTTACGTAAGGTATACAGTTATTATTTACTGGAGACGGTGGGCTGTGTGCAAGGCACATCCCCAATTTAAGTGAGCCCAAGACCAATGATGACGGTGCTACAGTCCACTCCTGACCAGGCCTTAGTTATCAATGAGCTGGATGGTCATGCTTAATCAAAGCAGTGAAATGTATTCCAGTAGCATTCCATTCAATTGTTTTTAGCTTGTCTGTGCCATTGCAAAAATGGACCAATTGAAAGAAAATCAGTCTTTCCCTCTCCCTATGGGCATGGGCCACCCCAACTGTTTCATAGTGTTCCCTCGTACTGGGAATGCAAACAACCCAGATGCATTTCATTGTGGTTGGACCTCCTTAATCTGGCGCTGCTAGGTCCAGATATGAATCACTTGCTCACCAGTCCCCAGTCCATCGCTGATCAACACTTGAATGTTCTGCATTTTTTTGATATAGACGATTTCCTTTGATTACTTTATCTCTTGGCTCTTTTCCCTGCATACATATGTGCCTGTGTTTGTGAGTTTGCCTACAAAGGTGCATCTGTGGGGCTGTCCATGAACAGACCAGATCTAGTCTAGTGAGAATGGTGATGTATATTGAGTTTTCCCTGTGGCTGCAATTCTCGATTAAACACAGGATAGGCCTCCTATCTGCCACAACTTTTCTGCACATACCGAATCCCAGCAGATTTTCCAAAAACCTAATCTGACAGCAGCTGCTGAGGGAAGAATCGACGGTTTGGGGGAGAGGCCAAGCTACAGACTAACTGGACGCTGACAGCCAACCTCCCAGAAATCCAGCACCTGGTGCATCCAAGATGAAATGAAAATGAAAACCCAGCCTATTAAAATTAAAGTGGTCTTTGCTTCCATTGTAGGTTTTGCTGATTTAATTATATGATTATAGGGGAAAAAACATTTTTTTAAAACACAAATGTTCATAAAATATCGGTGGGCACCAGTAGACTCTGCTATGCAGCGGCCTGCAGAGTTTTTTTGTCGAACTCCGCTCTCCAAGCGGAGTGCGAAGTGGCCAAAACTCTGTGAACTCCGCTTGCAGAGCAGAGTTCAGCGCCCACCCCTACCTGTAAGGTCGACCAGTTAAAGCAGTGTAGCCGTACACTACCTTCCCCAAGACAAACACAGAATGTTGACTATGTGTCTTCCTCTTGGGATGGTGCCCTCCAGTAGATGAGTGTAACTCCTGGGGAAGCATGTTTGCATGCATTTATATCAGTACGCATGGTACGCCTTCATAGGCAATCCTCCCTGATGTACTTTGACAGGTATAAAATGAGCACAAAGCTGTACCAGTGCTGGATTTATAAATGAAGTTAATGGGGAAGTTCTCTACAGTTTCCTCTATCCTCCTAAGCAACATAAATGGAGAGGCTTCAGTTATGGAACGGTTAATGGAGCCCTCAGCCGCTGCCCGCCAATGTTTGGTCCAAAGTCGGGGGAAGATCCCAGGGCCGAGCTCGCAACTCCTGCATGTCCGTGCCCACCAGAGGCCTGATGCCACCTAACCAAAGTCAGTCCATATCAGGATGGCGAGATTTACAGCCTAGCTCCTGTCTCCAAAGCAGTCATTCATCTCCTTGCTCAGGTGAGTGTTCTCTCTCTGTGAGGTGTTGCAGCAAAGTTGATCCTTACCTGATGCTTTCCGTTGTGGTCTGCTTGCTCACGGTTTTGTGGGGCCAGGTTTTGGAGCACCTCCCAAATGAGGATGACGGGAAGCCCCGATTTTCGGTTCAGTCACTTTGATCCAGGTCCAGTCCCATAATCGCTGCTGCTTTTGGGGGTGTCCGAGTCAAGCGTGTTTCTCCGTTCCAGATGAAAACAAGGCGGAAGGGATGACCCCACCTGTAATGTACTCCTTTGTCTCTCAAAAAGCTGTGATTGGCTTCATATTGTAACGGCGTTGCAGAGTAATGGGGGAGAGGTCTTGGAACAGGCGTACCTTGATCCCTTCAAATAGGACCTGAGTTTGGCAGTGCACAGCGTTCATAAAAAGCTCTTTCTGGCGGTAGTTGTGCAAACATATAAGAATGTCTTGAGGAGTTTCGGGTGATTGGGATGGATGACCCGCTCTATGCATGCGATCAGGGGGAAGCTCTATCTCCTTCAGTTCTGGGGCAATCTGGTGAAAAAAATGTGTGACAAAGTCCTCTAAGTGACCTCCATCTGCCTGAAGCAGAACACCCTTAATTCTGGTATTGGACCTGTTTTCCAGTTCCTCCAGGTAGTAGTTAAGATCTGCAGTGCATTTGTTAAGTCCAATATTTTGCTGTGTCATGCTTCCAACTCCTCTACTCTGGCATCGCCCAACCTTTCTACGGAGTCCACCCGTTCTTCTAGCTGTGTCCTCAGGGTCGCAATATCATCCCTCAGTGTGCTGAAGAGGGACTCCATGAAGCTCTGCGTGACTGTGCCCTCCTCACCTACATCCTGTGCCTGAGCTGGTTCCATCGACTGACGTTCCGGTGAAGCAGCATCTGGAGCCAGTCCCACACGCTTGGAGAGGTTTTTTGCACAGAGCTTTTTGATGGAGGGGTCTTTATTGTCCTGGTGGTTGCCATTTTTCTGTCACCCAGTGGTGCTGGATGAGCTTGCTCCTGTTCTTGTGATCGATATTACTTCACAAGAGGGCTATTCTCCCTGTCGCTGCGTCTATGTGGGAACACATTAGGGCAGTGATTGATGCAGTCCTGCGGTGGTCCTCCAAGGTGGGCTAATCAACCAGATGATTTCTCCCTACCCCGCGGGTCAATGTCTCATCAAGTTCAGCGGGAGAATAAGGGGGAGCACAGACCCCCATTGGCATGCGCTATTAATATCGGTGTCTCTCCAGTTCTAGCTGCCAAAGGACCCTCTGCTCCAGATGTGGGAGGGAGAGGGGGGGTGGGAGGCCACCTCCCATGACCGATGCGGAGGACTGTGCTCAATTAGGGTAACTCCCGGGTTCACCCCATGGCCGTAGCTCCTTACCGCTGTGGAGTCTCTTCTTTCTCACAATTTGCCGGTCCCAACCAGGAGGCCCAGGCCCCCACCGTGCAGCATGGGCTACACCTGCTTCAGTCGACTGCCGATGCTGCCGATTCGGTAGCCGCTCCCAAGGCACGGTTCCTCCACCACTAGGTGGCCAGGCAGTCAAGATGTAAGACCACAACCGCGAGGTAGATTGTGTACTGGAACTGCAGCGCCCAATCCTGAAGTCTGAAGGCCAAAGACGGACCTGAGCCGGTGGGCTGTATCCCTGCAAGATTCTCTTTGTGGCCAACCCATGCTGCCGATCCTACTCAGGCGCAGATGCAGGAGCCGCCCCCAGGCACTGGCCGGTGATTGGGGCCGCTCATGTCATGGGTGTGCTCCTCTGATGCTGTGGCCCACGACGGCCTCTTCGCAACCTGGTGCCTTCGATGTTCGTACTGCGTGGAGCAGCAGCCCCCGGGCCACGGCCCAGATGTGAGCCAGTTGCCCCAGCAGGCCACTAGCCCGTTCATTCGTGGGGAGGTGGGAGAAAGGCACTCTCAGGCAGTCTACCCCGACTCCTCTCAGTAGTTCAACCCCTCCAGGCAACTATGCCGCTCTCAGGGCACTGGGACCAGCATTGGTCTGGGAAGTCCGCGGGAGGGTTAACAGCACACTGCAGCGGCTCCGATGCGCAAGAGCCGCCACCAATCCTTCCGGCTGCCATCTTGTCCCGCCAGCTCCACACCTGCTGGACTCCGCTGCTCTGCTCCCACACCTCCTTTACTCTGTGGGGGGGTGGTGAGTGCCCCCAGACTGTCTTGTCACCACACCTGGGCTCAGAGCAGATCAGGCCCAGGGAATCCGCTAGCTCATGACACTGTGCGGCAGACCTCAAGAGGTTCGCTCCTACACTGGCGCCATCTTGGACATGCCCCGTGAGATCACTTTTAGTGACTAGGAGTTATGCACCATGGTGTAATATTAATATATGTAAGATAAACATGAGATGAGGATGTAATGTAGAACATGTCAGGAAGCCTCAAGTGGTGAGAACAATTGGAGGGCCGTGTCTGTTGCGAGAATTGTTATTGTCTGACCTGGTACATCCAAGGGATGGATGGGCAAAAGGATGGATCGAAGAAAGGGTGGATATTGAATGGATGGATAATGGATTGGAAATTTTGGTAAAAGACAGGATGTGAGAAAGTAAAGCTTAATCATGGTGGCTATGGGTGAATAAGAATAAAAGGATGAATTAATATTTGGATTGTTTAGGTGAATAAGCAAGTCAGCTGTTCATATGGATGCTGCTCATGTACTTCACTTACTTTGTTTATGTGGGGTTATCAAAGCTGTGGTTCAAAGTTGGGGGTATTTATTATATTTTTTGTTCCACTCCCTTGACTCATTGTATTTGTTAACTGAGCCAGATGTATCCCACGCAAGATTTGTCACCCGCCCCTCCCCGCCCATAGCATTTTGTCACCTATGACCAAAGTGCAGTTTAGTTCAATTCAATTTGTGACTGCAGTGTTGGCTGTGCAATGTGCTTCTGCTTCAGTTAATGCTGCATTTGCAGTCTTTTTGATGCATTGCAAACCAAACATACATGGTGTGTGATCCTTATTTCCCTTTTGGCCACTGAGTCACCTCTTAGTACTGCAGCCCTTTCATTTTTTTAAATTCTTCGATCCCTGCCTACCAAAAATTTAGAAAACCCTTTCTTGGCATATGCCACATTTGGTTTTAGATCCATGTGAAGTAAAGTGATTCCAGAATATATTTTATGGTTTCCCATAACAGATTCATTTTACATCAGTTCTGATTTTTTCCTTTCAACTTCCGTCGACTAGTACAGTGACTGAATAAGCCAAAGGTGACGATTCGATGATCAGTGTAGTGGCCCCTCTATTCTAAATCAAAAAAGCTCTACACTACCCTGCAGTAGAGTAAGTCAAGATTCCTTTCCATGCTTACTGCAAATTAATTTGTTGGAAAAAATATGTGGTGGTGGACGAGGCCAGTGAGTAAAATGGGAGAAAGTTCATGATTTGATGTCAATTTTGGTAAACAGTCAAAATATCGATATAAAAATATCGAGATGACAAAATATTGAGTTTTAAATATCGAGAGTACAGAAAATCGACAGTTAAAAATATAGTGGTGCAGAATATCGATATGCAGGTAAGAAATATTTTTTATAATATCAAAGTGAGTAATATTGTTAGTCATAATATCGTTGTTAAAAATATTTTTTTAGTGTTTTGAATGTTAGTATATGTGTTAAAAGTATATGTTATTTTTGTAATGTATGTTTGAATTTTTTTAAAGTAATGAATGTTATGTTAAATAATTTTTGCGTATTTTAGTTCTGTAGCGGGTTGTAGGTTTATAGGGGAATAGGGTGGGAAGTAATTTAATTATAATATATTAATTAAGAATTTTTTTGAAATTAATTATATGTAAATTAATTTTTTCGTAATTTTATTCCATAGTGGGTTGTGGGTTTATAGGGGAATAGGGTGGGAAGTAATTTAATTTAAATTAATTATTTAATATTTTTGTATTTAATAATGCATATTGTGTTAATTATTCATCAATGATACATTGATAATAATTTATTGGTAAATATAATAATTGTGATAAACAAATTATTCATTCATTATTAATTTGATATTAATTACTGATAATTAATTTGTTACTATGTTAAGTGTGTACTTTTTTAGGAGTGTGTTGAAGGTTGATAGGAGAGTAGGGTGGGAAGTAATTTAATTTGTATTAACATTTTTAATATTTTTTATATAATATTTATTTAAAGTTATTTTATAGTGTTAATTGTGTGCATTAATTTATATTTGATGGTTATTAATTTTATCGTTAATGGTTATTAGTTAATTAATTAATAGATAATTATGTTAATTGATTAATATTTTACAGTATTGGTGGTGACGTTCATAGGGGAATATGATGGGAGGTAAAAAAAAGTTTTTTCATTAATTAATTGTTAATTAATGGTAATTATATTGCAGGAGTGGGAATACTAAATTAATCCCCTACGCTATCCAACACTTCCCTACTGTTATACTTGGTGGAGTGGGAATAGTAAATTATTTCCACCCGCTATCCAACACTTTCCCTACTGTTGCACTCGGTGGAGTGGGAATAGTAATTTTTACTCACCCTCTATCCAACAGTTTCCCGACTGTTACACTTGTTGGAGTGGGAATAGTAATTTTTACTCACCCGTTATCCAACACTTTCCCTACTGTTACACTCGTTGGAGTGGGAATAGTAAAGTTTACCCTTCCACTATCCAACACTTTCCCTACTGTTGCAGTCGCTGCAGTGGGAATAGTAATGTTTACCCACCTGCTATCCAAAATTTTCCCTAGTGTTGCACTCATTGGAGTGGGAATAGTAATTTTTACCCTCCCGCTATCCAACACTTTCCCTACTGTTACACTTGGTGGAGTGGGAATAGTAAATTATTCCCACACGCTATCCAACACTTTCCCTACTGTTGCAGTTGGTGGAGTGGGAGTAGTAAATTATTCCCACACGCTATCCAACACTTTCCCTACCGTTGCACTCTCTGGAGTGGGAATAGTAATTTCTACCCACCCGCTATCCAACACTTTTCCCTACTGTTGCACTCACTGGAGTAGGAATAGTAATTTTTACCCTCTTGCTATGCAACACTGTCCCTACTGTCACACTTGAAGTGGGAATAGTAATTGTATCCCCTATGCTATGCAATGTTTGCCTTACTGTTATAATTACTGTAGTGTGTAATATTTTTTGAATTCATTTTAATAATTTATTATATATAAAATTATTTTTTATATTTATATTACAGGTTTAGTTAGATATATATGTAATTATAATTTTAATTATGTTTTTAACATTTTGGTGCCGATTCCGATCGGGTAAAATCATTTCCCATACGACTCGTATCCGTATTTTATTTACGTACGAATCGTACAAGTCCCGTCCCACCGGTGAAGTATGATTCGTATGTGAAAAATACATACGAATCGCTGCGGGAAAAGTCTACGAGACGTACCCGGACAGTTTTAAATATAAATCGTAAAACTGAATATACAAGCGTATGTAAAAATCCCGTACGGAGCGAACTCTGTACCACTCGTATCCCGGGTAAACTTGTGCCCGGGATACGAGTCGTACAGCCCCCCCTCCCCCGGCATATGTCCGCACGTCCCCCCCGTATGTCAGCACCGTACCCCCCCTATGTCAGCAACGAACCCCCCATGTCCGCACCGTACCCCAGCCGCACCGTACCCCAGCACCGTACTTGGATGCACCGAACCCCAGCCCCGTACTTGGACGCACCATACACCAGCACCGTACTTGGACGAACCATACCCCAGCCCCGTACTTGGACGCACCGTACCCCAGCACCGTACTTGGACGCACCATCCCCCAGCCCCGTACTTGGACGCACCGTACCCCAGCACCGTACCTGTACGCACCGTACCCCAGCCCCATACTTGTACGCACCGTACCCCAGCACCGTACCCCAGCCCCGTACTTGTATGCACCGTACCCCAGCACCGTACCCCAGCCCCGTATTTGGACGCACCGTACCCCAGCACCGTACCTGTATGCACCGTACCCCAGCCCCGTACTTTGACGCACCGTACCCCAGCACCATACCCCAGCCCTGTACTTGGACGCACCGTACCCCAGCACCGTACTTGTACGCACCGTACCCCTGAACCGTCCCCCAGCATCGCGTATGTATGGACCTTACAACAACATTGTGTATGCGAGCACGGTCCAACAACATCGCGTATGGACGCACCTTACATACGCGAAAACGACTCGTACTGAACCAGGACACTGTAAAACAGCACAAGGAGGGTCAATTCGACTCGCACAACACCACAAAACAAGTCCACAGTACAAAAAACATCAAAATGACTGACCTGGCACATCCAAAAAGGTAAACAGAGGCCAAAACTCACAACCACCTCTTATAACACACCCACCAAAAATTCAAACTCAGGCCCACCCACAAATGGACCAATAAAAAGGGCCCACACACACAAACCATTAGCCTTTGCAACAGACTCACTGCAGCTACAGAGCACACCCTAACAACTGCACCCATACACCTTAATATATACACCTTCACACACACTCCTTCACACAAACCCCCTCTCCACATTCCCACACACACCTTCACATTCACACCCACAACCATCCACACCCTCACCCCACACCATGCCCACAGACAAGAATCCAAAGTTCACAAGGGAGGAGCTGGACATCCTTGTCCACAAAGTCATCAGAGTCGAGCCACAGCTCTTTGGAACATTGGTCAGACAGACCAGCATAGCCGAAAAATCACGCCTGTGGCAGAGGATCATCGATAGGGTGAATGCTGTTGCGCCCATCAGAAGGACCAGGAATGAATGCCAAGCCAGGTGGTACGATCTGCGGAGGGCAGTCAAGCGTAAAATGAACGAGGACTACACCCAGAGCAACATCACTGGAGGTGGGCTGCCCCGCAGACCGGTACATTACCATCCCTGGGAGGAGAAGGTGATGGCCCTTCTTCCGCCGGTGGGAGTACACGGAGTCGAAGGAGTTGCAGAGCCTGGTGAGTACACTAACAACTTACGTAACATGGGGGCAATGGCATCCATACCCCAACTACACCAAATGAATGCAACTACCCCCAAGCCCTCACCGGACACCACCACACTCAAAAACAACTCTCATACCACTAACATGTGTATGCCTCATCCACAAAGCAAGGCCATGCCATGTCCCAGGCTACACGAAGCACAAACCCAAGACTGGATGTCCGGGATGCTGGGAGGGTGGGGCTCACAAAACACAATGTTCAACTCTGAATCAGACACCATTGCCCTCAGCCCATTTGGCCCAGGTACATACCCATGCACCATGCTCAATGCACAGGGACTGGCAAAGTACTGACAAGGTAGCTGACATTTGGCCCTGCTGTAGCCAGCACAAGGCCCTCCTGTGACCACTGTAAACTCAAACACCAACACCACAAGCTCAGATATCTAGGACAGGAACTCACACTCAATGTCATGCCAGCATGCACCACGAGGGGACAGATACATCACCTGGGAGACCCACAGCCAAATCAACTACACCCACCAGCAGGCCCTGTCACGTACACCCCTTACACAAGCACACACCCCCGGGGCAGGCAATCGATTTACCCACTCTTACAATGGACATGTGACACAAAAAGATCAATCCATAGCCAAAGAAGCATCCAAGCCAAAAATCTATATGTCAAACACTCAGGAGAACATATCAATCTGTCCCCCGCAACATACCCATCCACAAGTGAACAGTGAGGGGAATGCAAGTACCTGGAGGAACTGTGCCAACTTGAATATGTATGAAACATGGATGTCGCATGAAACAGCATTGACATTGTCTCTCTCTCACACACAGGGAAACCTCATGGATCTCCCCCCAACAATGGGGGGGAGGAATCACAGTCCCAGGCTCGGGAGGAACCTGATCCCACCAGCAGCGAAGCCTCTCAACACTCCGCGGATGACCCCCAACCCACCTGGACCCTCTGGTGTCCAAGCCCCTGCAGCACCTGCCTCAGGTACATCTGTGCCAACCACCACCCCCATTCCTGCCACATCCCAGGAGACACCCAGGAGCCCTGCCCACAGTGAACAACTGAGCCAGTCTGACCTGGAGGGACAAGGTGCGCCGGGCACCCAGGAGGAGGCAGACAACCCCGCAACTGCCATCCCTCAGGGGTCCCGTAGACCCGATGTGCCCACAACGGCAGGCCAGGCTCGTGTGGGCAGGGGTGGTAGGAGTGGAGGCAGGCGGAGGCGAGAACCTGACCAGCCATCTGAAGGGACCGGTATGTCACACATACGCAACATCATGGACGCATACCGGCGTGACACCAGGGCCATCAGGTAGTGGAGACCCTCACAGAGATTAAGAACCAGCAGGCCGAGCAACACGCCAGTCAACAACAACACCAAGGACGGATGGAGGCAAGACTGGCTGAGCTCCTGGCGGTGCAAACGGCCATAAGCCGTTCACTCTGTCGGATCGCCGACAACATGGGCAACCCTCCTGTGCCACCAGGCGAAGACCAACACCAGCCACAGGGAGGGAGGAGGAGGAGGATTCGTCCGACGGAGCGTCCCAAACATCGTCAAGGCCTGCATCTGAGGGTCCCGCGAGGAAGGTGGTTCGTCCATGGTAAGACCGTGAGAGGCAGCGGACCATCCACATCTCCCAGGTCACCTGGCCTGGCACCTGGCCTTCATGCGCAACAGCAGCACCTCATCCACTGACATACTCTGCCACATGGACTTGCCTGTCACAGTCTGACCAATGATGACAAACACTGTGTTCTGGACTCTGATGACTTCAAATGCCAAGGATCCCATCTCCCCCGTGAACTTTGGATTCTAGGAACACTGTATAGCACCTATTTTCACCCACAATAGACGCCCCTCACCGAGAATAAAACTAAATTTCTTCTATGAGATGTTGTAGTCATTTTGCATGAGTCCACAACATACGTGTGGGGAAATGTCAAACTATGCCTGAGTGTTGAACGAACTCCAGCCATCCATACCCTTGGATCTGAGTCCGGTACAGGACACACATGGGTCACAATGTATCATCCAATACAGACATGGAGCACAATACTCACCCGTGATGGCCTCAAGCTGCTGAGGGGAGGCTTGCAATACTGTGCAGACAGACCAATTTGGAAGAGCATCATTAAGGTGTAGAGGTCATGGCTCATGTGGAGGTGCCCGGGGTGGGAGTCCCAGATATGTGTAGCCTGGTGGGAGAACTATGTCCTGCATGCTGGAGTGAGGTGGATGTGAAGAATGTTGGCCAGGGCAAGGTTGGATGCACGGAGTTGGCACAACGGGGTCTTGGATGACAGACGTCGAAGGTTGGTTTGGGGTCTGGGGTTGTGGACTGCCTCCTGAGTGTGGGTGAGGAGTGTGAAGGTCATCCTGCAGCAGTGATCGATTGCAGCTATCTCAGGTGGACGGTGATGTGGCTGGGGCACGGGATGTTGAAGCTGAGGTGTGCAGATGCACCCTGGATGTGGACAAGTTTTCCGGGAGTTTGGCTGTACGTGCTCTGTAGCGGGCAGGGCTGTAGTGGACACGGCTGGTGTCGTGGACCTGGGGGACAGTCTGTCTTGCCTTGGAGTGGGTCATGTGCATCATGCAGAGTGTGTTGCAGCATGAGGTACAGATGCTGGGGAGTTGCATGGCAATTGTGAGCGACGAGTCCATGATGCACCCCATCTTGTGTGCGTGGCCACTGGGTGTTGGTGCAGTGCCCTGGCGGGTGGGACACAAGGAGTTGACCCAGCTGTAAGGGGACAATCTTCAGATGATTACCTCAGGCCTGTACAAGTACAGCCGTAGGTGGCTGATGTTCAGCCATTCATAAACGGACCTCATGCCTTCTTGATGGATGGAACTGGCAATGGCTGTGTCTTTGGTGAGGATGAGGAGCAGTTGGCTGTCAATGGCATACGAGTTGATGACGAGGTTGTGTGCGCATGTGATGGTGGAGAGGGGGGTCATGGACACATTGAAGATTGACACGCTGAGAGATGAGCCCTGGGCCATGTGCCAGATGATGCCACTGTACTACATGCTGAAGGCGTGAGTCCCACTCCCATGGCCTTGCTGGTGAGCCACTTGGTGATTTCATCCTGGTCCATCCCCTGGATACCAGTGTTGGAGATGTGTGAGCTGACAGTGTGTGAGCACATCGTGCATAATGCTGTGGAGAGGTCAAGGGGGGTGTCCTCACCATTGGTGAGCAGGCCAAAGTTGTCGGTGTTGGTGGCAATGATGACGGTTGCAGTGGGGTGATTACTGTGGAAGACGGTCTTGTGCAGGTTGCCTAGAGCTCTTTGCGTGGAGGAAGTTTGCCAGTTGCTCGTTGACTGTCTTCCTGATGACATTTGCTTGCTAGGGAAGCACGTTGAGGTTCCTTGAGAGCCAGCGTTCCTGCGTCCATTGTCTAAGAAGGGCCTGGGTCACTGCATGCCTCTATCTACCATGGAATGTGGCTAACTCCAAAGATACATACATGACGTGCTGGACGGGGGCTACAAGGATGGGGAATGATGTGGTTGAGATGTTGTGTGAGAAGGGACCTGATGGAGATCCCCAGGGGATGTTGCACATGAGCTGGCTGTTGTATCTGCTGATGATGGAAGTCCAAAACCTAAGGGTGGTTGGTCCCGCGTATAATAGTGCGTTCTGCCTCTGTGTGCCAAGGCTTGCGTGTATGTCCATGAGCTTGCAGTGGTAGAAAGTTGCAAGGGATTGGCTCAGCCTTGCAAGGGTAGGGTGTCTTTTGGATGGAGAGCTGATGTCAGTGCACTCACGATGCTAATGAGCTCCTTGATGTTGTGCTGTTTTTTGTCCTCCTCCCCATCTGAAGGATCTCCAATTGTCCTTGCTGATGATATGGTGATGGCTGTGTGTGCCGTTTACCAGGGTTGTAAGGCCACTGATGGGTATTTGTGTTGCAAGCTGTGCACAAGAGTCCTGCTAGACGTGTATGAATCCAGTAGGTCTGCCTTGTCCCAGGTGGCTTAATTGTTGATGTGCGTCACAGGAAAGTCCGTCAACGTGGCTAGACTGTTGGATCAGTTGCTGATCCAGTGTGTGAGGTTACAGGGTGTGGCGGTGGTGTTGGCTCCAGTGTCCAACACAGCATTTCTGTGTTGACTTACATCAAGCATCTTTGGGAAATTGGTAGCGGGGTGTGTGGCAGTGGGTTTCCCGTCGGAGACGTGGATGCTAATGTGGATGGACCAATGATGGATGATTGTGTTGTTCTCATCCAGCCAGAAGTTCCTGGCCCACAGCCACATGTATCCTGTGGATGTGAGGGCGTGCATGACGATGGACATGTTGATGGCTTTGCGGAATTGTGGATGTAGGGCTGGAGATCTGTAGATGAGTGTTATTCTGATGGTTTGCAGGGGGTTTGTGTCAAACCGGATTTGTGACCCTGAGTGCGTACTTGGGAATAGATATCAATTCATCCTCCGGGATTGTTAGTGCTGTCCCTGCGGGTGCTCTTGTATCCGTCTGAGATGGCAATGAAGAAGTTGTGTGCTGAGGATGCTTTCATCCAGGTCACTGTCAAGATGGTGATGTGTGGGCCTGTTGTATTGAGGAGGTAACAGAGTCCAATGGCGTGCTGTTGGACGGAGCCGGTGTGGAGTAGGAGGGACATGACCTGGTTGGTGTGACAGGGCCTGGAAGGCGGGGCAGCGCAGTGTAGGCAGTTGGAGTTGCACACTCAGCATGCAAAGGTGTGGTGTGTGCGCTTAGGGTATGCCTGAGAGCAGGCGGTTGATTTTCGCTTGGACATTGCTTGGAGGGTGGCTGCAACATGAGACTGTTGTGTGATGTGGATCATGCAAGGACATGAGGGTCGTGCAATGTGCACGTTGCATGCACTGACGTTCCTGCCTTTGGCACCGCCTGGCCGCAACAGTGGCCAGACAAGCTGATGACAGCCTAATGAATGGGTGGAGGGAGGAAGGGAGGAGCATCTTGGAGGCGTGTGGGTTGCAGAATCAGGGAACTTGGTGGGCCCTTGCTGCAGGGCCCGCAGCAGCAGGCGGCATGTACTGGAAAGTAGGCCAAAAGTAGCACACAAAGACAAGGATGTCAGAAAGGACAACTGCAACAGGTGCATGTAAAGGAAGGAAGTTCAGGTTACTCATGGCTCACCCAGAGAAAATGGATGAACAATCACCAAAGATGACTGACACAGGATCAGGAAACAGAAGGCCGAGCTGCGCACAGGAGACACACCCTCAGCAGGCGTTGACGGCCTGTTGGTGGGAGCAACCTGACCAAATACATACACAACCATGGACTTCATGCACAATAGAGATTTTTATCCATGAAGAACTGCATGCATGTTGCCGAACTACACATACACTCATATGCACTATCTTTGACAACTATGCCAGAGATGACGCATGCAAAGTGGCAAGAGTCTTGCATTGATAGAGATGAGGCACTTTGGAGGGTGAGCAACACCTTTATTACTCAAGCTCACACTGAGGGAAATGCATCAATGCGAACAGACTCACAGGTGATATGACTGAACATGTGGGACCTACACTGGACACCCCCTTCACAACACGGAGGTAGTAAATCCAAATGAACTGGCACACAAGTTAAGGGGATGAGCCAAACACCTCCTGCTGCACACGGAGAGGCTGCAATTCCCCATTTAGCCCGTCATGGGGATGTCCCACACTATGTCCACCCGTAGCATCCCGTATGTTTCAGAGGGAAGTTTTCCACACATTGATGCCTTCATCAGAATCCTATATCCATTACAGATGACTGTCAAGAAGGGTGACTGTCAATTCATGGGAGTCATGCTACATGTTATGTGCCCCATGGTGAGTCAACATGTATGCATGGTAACACAACATGCACAGAGGCAGTCCCCACACATTCCAAACACGTCCCACCCCCAAAATGCCTTGCTGCAATCCTTACCCAAAATGAAATTTCCCCATGTCTGTACATGGAACACTGATTCAGCACACGTTGCAATACTCATGAGGAATAGCAGGAGGACAACGATGACACGAGCAGACAACATGCGCAAGAACCTGAGAATGACCGAAACACAAGAAGTCAGCTAAAAGATTTTTCTCCGCATACATGGTCATTTACTAAACAGGAACAATGTTGTCCCCATGCTAATTTAAAAGAAAGTGTCCCTGCTAAAATGTGTGGAATGACATCATCACTCGAGTGACACATCAGAACACACATCTAAGTCACTTAGCATACAGTCAGCTGGACACACACATTGCAACACATGCCACCCAAGCCTCCAAGCATGCACACTCAGACCCAGTGACTCACCATTATGAGAAGAAGTTGCGTATGAGCTGACTCCGGATATCCTCCTCCTCCTCATCACTTGCCTCGTGACCAAGCCCTTCATCCTCCATGGGTGGATGATCCTGCTCATCCTGCTCCAGGATGAGTGGCACTGCCTTCTCCACTGCCATGTTGTGCAGCATGCAGCACACAAGGAAGATTTTGCAGACCTTCTCCGGTGCATATGGGAGGGACCCGCCTGTCTTGTGAAGGCACCGGAATCGGCTCTTCAGGAGGCCAAACGTCCTCTCAATCACTCGCCTGGTCTGCCCGTGTGCATTGTTGTACCGTGATCTGCAGCTGACCTTGGGTTGCAGAAGGGCGTCATCAGCCATGACATGTTGGGATCACGAGATGCCGTAAGAGCCAGAGATACCGCAACACACAGGACAAACAGAGTATACCCACCAACAAGACATGCTCGTTCGTTGTGCAGCCGCAGCATCATTAGTGGCACCCTGCTACGCCTCATGATGTAGGCATCGTGTGCTGACCCTGGAAAACGTGCACAGACATGGGAAATCAGCATGTTAGCAAGACACACCACAAGGGCATTTATAGAGTGGTAATGTTTACGGTTGCGATAGGATACCTCCTGTGCCTGTGGTGGTACCAAAGCCACATGTGTCCCATCAATGGACCCAATGACATTGGGCATCCCTCCAAGGGCATAGAAATCACCCTTGACACCTGTCAACTCCTCAGGAGTTGGAAAATGGATGAATTCATCAAGGTGCTCCAACATGGCTGCCAAAACATCACGCAGGACACGGCTGAACATTGTCTGTGACATGCCACCAACTTCAGCTATGGTGAACTGAAACGTACCTGTGGCAAAAAAATGTAGGGCTGCCATCACCTTCATCTTGGGGGTCAGCGCAGTGGGATACCTGTGTCGCGGTTGGAGGTGTGGTGCCACCTTGGCGGTCAAGTCCTCAATCAACTGTTGAGTGAATTGGTAACGTCGGATGCAGGCACGTTCCCTCATGGCACCCAAGTCTGGCATTGGTCAGGGGACAGGCGGTGCCCTGCAGAAAATTGTGATGAATGACGAAGATTGAGAGCACAACAATATCAATGTCAATGGTGCTCAACTGCTACTACATATCTGCTAAATACAGGGTCTGGTGTGTGCAATACATCCAGGACATGTATGCTAGCTTGGTGATACTCCTATGAAAAGCCAGATACACCCGTTGATTGGCAAGTCTACATGACATGCCCTGAAATGAGCTTGGGGCCAGTCTGAGTGAACAGCCAGAGACATCACAGGAGTGACATACATCCACATAGCTGCATTTAAAGGATGTCATCTCATACAGACAGCTGACGGCAAGCTAGACGCACAGGTCACATGGAAAGTCATATGTACAGATCACACACATTGCCATGAAGGGTTACATGTGAAAACAGAAAACACAGACATTGAGACGACGCAGATATGTCCTCATGTGAAAATATCATGTCCGATGTATACAGACACTGCTTACGTGGGAATCCACATGTGGCATGGTGTGCGTAGATGTGTGCTATGCCCATCTCCACACAGACACATGTTGGATGCAGCAACAGCAGATGTAGTTGACGGAACAGTAACAGCAAGCTCATGGACACACACATGACATAGTCACATCGGGACACGCTGATTGTGAAATGTCATTTGTTAGTGTCCCTGTCCCTGGCATCAGGGGACAGTTGCGGGTGGTGGTGACTGTGCCATACCAGTGATGCTGTGCTCGACACGTTTGTACTACAGGCACACATGTGTAAAGTGTGAAGGGGAAGTGTGCCACATAGTGCCCCATCACACGTGTACACAGGTCATCACACATCAATTGTGCAACTACATGAGGAGACATGTGCAATATCACTGCCTGACACACCTAGGCCTTGCACATGAAAGTCTGCAATGACAATGACTTGATGTACAGCCTTTTGCGAGTCGGAGACCTCCATTCCTTTCCTGTGCGCCTCCTATCACCAGTGTAAGCGTGTGAAATGCACCATACACACGCTCTGAGAGCGTGTATGGTCCGTATCACTATAGTAGTGGTGCCGTAGGAGTACGCGTGTTACAGACCGTACATACACTCCGAGAGCGTGTGTACGGTCCGTATCACAATTGTAGTGGTGCCGTAGGAGTACGCGTGTTATGGACCATACATACGCTCTGAGAGCGTGTGTACGGTCCGTATCACTATTGCAGTGGTGCCGTCGGAGTACGCATGGTACGGACCATACACACGCGCGTACTCCCACGGCACCACTACTATAGTGATAAGGACCGTACACACGCTCTCAGAGCGTATGTATGGTCCGTATCACTATTGTAATGGTGCCGTAGGAGTATGCGTGTTACGGACCGTACATACGCTCTGAGAGCGTGTGTACTGTCCATATCACTATTGCAGTGGTGCCGTCGGAGTACGCGTGGTACGGACCGTACACACGCGCGTACTCCTACGGCACCACTACTATAGTGATACGGACCGTACACACGCTCTCAGAGCGTATGTACGGTCCGTATCACTATTTTAGTGGTGCCGTAGGAGTATGCGTGTTACGGACCGTACATGCGCTCTGAGAGCGTGTGTACGGTCCGTATCACTATTGTAGTGGTGCCGTCGGAGTACGCGTGGTACGGACCGTACACACACGCGTACTCCTACGGCACCACTACTATAGTGATACGGAACGCACAGACGCTCTCAGAGCGTGTGTACGGTCCATATCACTATTGTAGTGGTGCCGTACGTGTATGGGTACGTGTGAAACGCACCGTACATGTTTTTTTGAATCAAAAATTACATAGTGGACAAGTATTAGGCCCAAAATGCATGCTGCTTGTCCTGGATACAGAGATTTCAGTTGCTATGTGGCCATCATGTGGGCTTGAAAAGTCAGTTCGGCCAAAAATTACAATGTTGCAAAGTGGTGTTTGCCTTGCTATGATGCTCAAAATTTAAACCATTCAAATTTGTGTCATTGGGGTATGTTTAAAGGGATTGGAGGAAACGTAGGATGCAAATGATTCTGACCAATCACTCTGTACTCCTGTAAATGAAAGCCCCCAGCAAGACAGATATAAGTCAGCCAGAACCCATGAGAGGGCACTTGCCTGCACAACTTTCCTATCGACCACACTGCTGCTGTCTGTGCTTCCTCTGGCACCATGTCGCAGACTGTGGAGAGGGCCTAGCCATTCACCCAGGAGGAGAATGAGGACTTGCTGGATGTCCTCCTCCCACAGTACTCCAGCCTGTATGGGAGACCAGGGGAGCAGGTGAGTGCTGACCCCACTACCTTTGACTGTGCACCTGTTTCGTGGCTGTCACTTCTGACATTGTGTCCAGGTGTGACAGACATGCAATTAGTTTTAGAGTGGGTCCCGGGGGGGGGGCAGTCTTATGTCTGTCATGCCAAGCATGAAGTAATTCCTGTGTGCACTCCTCACTTGCATTGTGCTTACTGAGACATTCACTGCATAGTGCATGACACATTCAGCCTGGCACATTCTGGGTGGCATTTTTTGGCTATTGTCCTGAGGTGATTCAGTGGTCCCCCCGGTGTGACAGGTGACTGTACCCACAGATGTGTATGAGTTGAGGGGAGCTGTGGTGAGAGTGTCCAAGTGATGTGTACGCCATCCTGGACATTGATGTGTGTGAAGGTTCCTTGTCATGTGGGTGAGTGTCTATGTGAAGTATTGCACCACAGCTGCATGGAGGAGGCAACAGCTCTACCCATCTGATGTGAGGAGTAAGCCGTGCTGTGTGTCTGACTTGCTGGGCTAGCCCGACACCTGTGACATCCCACAGGCAGGAGTGAGGTATGTATCCGCTGTTGCCAATAGCAGGTGATTGATCTGTGCCTGTGTGTATCTGTGTACTCTGCTGAGGTTTCGTCAGTGGGCTGGGGCATGTAACTGCTTTGAGGTGCTGTCCATCAGCCTGGTGTTGCATGTGATGCACAATGTGTGCCATGATCAGGGATTGTGTCGCACCACTCCTGCCACCTGTGTAGTTTCAATGCCATGTAGTGCATTGGGGCTTCCACAGAGGCCAAAGTCGATATGAGTAAGATGGGATTCCTTGGCAGCATCCTATGCCCTGTTCAACATATCATCGATGTTCAAATGTGTGTCTCTGTGACATGGAGCAGGTGTAGTGATGTTGTCTCACTTTCTCATCCTCACAGGTAACTGCCTACGAGAAGGGGGTGATTTGGAAGCGGATCGTCAGGGCCGTGAGAGTGGCAGGGGGTCGCAGTCGGTGCCTAGCCCAAGTCAGAAAACGGTGGCAGGACATGCGGTGCTGGACCCGGCGGATCGCCCGGGTCCAGCTGGGGCTTTCACCTCCATGCCCCCATGGCGGGCGCCGACACCTGACCACCCACATGATGCGTGTCCTGGCGGTGGTGTTCCCTGACCTGGATAGGCAGTTACAGGAGGGACAGCAGCAAGAAGGGGGAAGGTACCTGTCTGTTTGTTGTGTCATGTGTCCCCAGCTTTTGGAAGTGCTCTTTAGCCTGGATACACTGCCAGGGTTTATATGTGCAGTGCATATTCAGTTCCCCAAAGTCAACCGGTGCTCTTATTCGTCCCTTCCCCTGCTTGACATGTGTCCCCTGGTGTGTGTGTGTAATCACAGTTGCACATGGTCATATAGCCTGCCAGTTGATCCAAGTGCACATTGCTTTCAGCATCATGTGGGAGGGTGGTCTGTGACATGTGTTGTTACCTTGCCTGTGCCCTGTCCTGTTCAATCTGTTGGGGGTTCATATTTGTTGGCACTGATGATGAGTTTCAACATGGGAGTGTGAGGTTTCAAATGAACACCCTTGCAGCATGCATGACCAATGTTGTGGCCTCAGACATGATGTGCATGAGTGGGAGATATGCATAGTGCCAGGACGGTTGCTCATGTTACAGTCAGATCATTCCAGGAACAAGGAGCAGTGTGCCCACTACAGTCCCCTGAGACACCCTTGCCTCGTAATCATGTGTGTCATCCAACACTGTGTCCATTCTCAGTGTGTTCAGCATATGTTTGCCTGTGTGGCATTGTTCCCTGGCCTCATTTGTATTTATCCAAAGTGTGCTACATGTGTCCACTGGACAGGGAGACCCCATTTGGCTTGTGCATACTCACACTGGGCAGTGCCTGTGTGGCTATTCACAACTATCTGTCGATGGTTGTTTGTCACAAATATGTCTTGGCAGCCTCACAAGGTGATGTGGAGTACATTTGGGAAGTCTTGCTGCACATTTTAGTAAAGCCTGATTAAGAGGTGTCACTTCTTGATCTGTCTCAATCACATTGTCTCAGGTATGGGGGATTTGTGCGGGCAAGGCCTACATGGCCAGACCTTATGTCTTCTTGCCAGGTCTGACCTGTGTGTGATAATTGGCTGGACAGAGACTCAACGTGCAGTGTCCCAGTGATGTTGTGCAGGGTTTAATGTTTGTGCTTTGCAGCATGTGTCAATTGTTTAGATACATGATTCCTGCTCATCCATGTTTTGCACCAGTGTGTGGTCAAGATGCTACGTAGTTTGGTCTTTGTGTGCTGACATCTGTGTGGACATTCTGGCTTGCCATGGGGGTGTCTCCTCAGTGCAGGTATGCCTTTTTACAACACAATAGCAGGCCCATTAGCTCATGCATTGTTCTGGGTTTGGACATGTGTGCCACTCCACATGACAGGCAGTGAGTCAGATGTGTTGGCAACTGTGTAATCAGGTAACGGATGGCTATGTGACAACTGACATAATTCAAGTTGTTAGTCACAAGGTATTGTACCTTGGCACTCACAACACTTGTCAACAGGTCTTCATGTTTTCTATGCTTTATTTTGCTGTTTTGTTGTTAAGAACAATAATGTGCCTGCATGACAGATGTCTCCCAAGGAAGTGCACACCAAACCACCTTTACACTTTCAAGGAACACACTGGCACAATTTTAAAGAAGGCACTGTTCTAATGAGACTGTTTTTCTGATTATACATATTAGGGGTGGGCGGAATTTGCGAAATTAACTTTCGCAAACTATCGCGAAAATGCTGAAAATCTCCGCAAACACGCCGAAAATATCGCGAAGACGCGGAAGTTTTTTTCCCGCTTGTTCGCGGTAATTTTTGCGTAATCGCGGCTCGCCAACTTACCCATGCGGTTGCTCACGGGCGCGGCCATCTTGTTTTCACTTGTCCCGCCCTCTCGCGATGCTTACTTCCTGTTCCGGGTCGCGCAATGCATGTTCGCTCCCGTTCGTGGTTGATATTTCCTGTTCGCGACCGCTTTTACTTGATCGCGTTGCTTTTTGCTTGCTCGGGAGAAAATATCGCGCGAACTTGCGCACATGGTCGCAATGGGCGCGGCCATCTTGTTATTCACTCTATTGCATGGTTCTGGGGTCTGATTTTGAATCCTCCCAAAATCTTTTCAATCCTTTGTTTATAGCCACTTTTTTTGGATCTTTATTACTTATTATTTCTCTAACTATTTTCCTGCCTCTATATTTTTGGTTTTTGCTTACTTTTTTTTTGTTTTTTAGCTACTTTTTCTCTTTCTATTGCCTGCTATTTATTTCCTTTACTCCTTTATTTATTTTACCTTTTCTTTCCCGCCCTGTCCCCAGAACCATGTCCAAGGGTAGGGCTGTTCGCCGGCGCAGCCAGAGCCGCGACCGCCTTCCTTGCGGAAGGCGGCGCCCACAAGGGGTGCAGGCACGGGCCTTATTTGGGGAGGTGGAGTTGGCTGCACTAATTTTCTTTGTGCAGCGCCACCTCCCCTCAACCCTGGCAGCAGGTGGCAGGCCTGGGTCCGGGTACGGCCTCCGGGAGCGTCGGCAGCGGTGGGGGAAGGTGCGCCGGGCAGTGTCACGCTTCTCTGGTGTTCGGCGCACCCAGGCGCAGCTGACGCACCGGTGGTCCGACATCTTGGACCGTGAGCAGGACCTGCTGGACCTGCTGGGAGTGGAGGTCCCGGGGCTTGGTGAGTACCTATTTAATTATTACTACTTTGTGTCTGTTCTTCTGCTCTGTGTTATATATTGCGAATATCTTTTTTGTCTTCCAACCAGCTAGAATGTTGCTGCTTACATTCCAGGTTAATTACGTTAAAAAGTCTGTGATTTTTTTGACACAGGTGCTCTTCTGCGCTAATCTTACTTGTTTGCAGCTTTGCGTTTGCGCTTGCTTAGCGTGATTCTTTACGAGTTTATTTTAGAGAAATTAAGTTACGTAATGCTACAGTGACTCTAGTCCACTCCTTACTTTGTCCTGTCACTAATAGATAGGGGCGGATTGATACTTCGGTTTAGGTACTTTTATGAGCTTCTAATTTGTTAGTGGTATGTGCGATGCCCCCTCACTCAGTTACGTGACGTGCTGGTAGTACGGCTGTCTTTATTAGAACCTTTTCTAGTTTGTTCAATGAGTGGTGGTAGGCTTAGCAGTTACTTAGCACTAGCAGATCAGCATCAATCAATCAAACCCAAATTTGGTGTATTCAAAACATGTAGTCATGTTCATGTGTCCTCCATGATTTTACCATATGCATTGTTGAGGAATACAGTGGAAATGCATACTTAATGTACAATTGGCATGCCTGGAATAGGTGGGCTAGGTTGGGTGGTACGTTGTACTTAGGCTTAGTTGTAACTTGGTATTTTGGAATCAGAATGGAAGGCTGGATTACTGTTGATAAATAGTAACTTAAGTAGTCGAACTGCGAATCCCCCGATATTTCTTGTTGACCAGATGAGATCGGTCAATTTAGTTATTGCAATTGTTGTTTACATAAGTGTTTTTTGAGCGTTGTTGAAAAATATTGTATTTGTTTGACACCATCCATCAATGTTTGTCTCTTTCTTATATCTTTCCTGTTCATCAGCACCCAGGGGCAGACCGACAGGGACTGGGCAGTCGGCGGGACACACAGAAGAACACCACCAGGAGGACACCGCTGAGGGCTCCTCTGCTGGCCCCCTCTGCTGGCCCCAGTAAGTCTTCTTGTTTTTAATAATATTTCTTATTCCATAACTTGTACTGCCCCATATTTTTCCCCAACTATTGTTTGTTTCCAAATTATATTTTTTTACCACCAATTATCCTTCGATCTGTACGGTTTCAAAAATCTTATCCCTGCCTCCGCTATGATGACTCTGAGTACTACTACATACTATCAGTCTGTCTGTACTGTAGTAGCTAGTCTTGCACAGTTGGCCAGTGCCACTCTTTGTGAAAGGTTGTAATATAAAACTCATATTCACCAGTAGCTCGAGCCATTGAGTCCAATCCGTTGGGTCGTTGTCTTGTACTACTTTTACTCTTATAGATCTTGAGGCTTTGAAAATTCACAGCAACAGCCCTACCAGATTTATTCCTATTTTGATATGATACCCTATAGGACATACTACTGTTGTAGGGATCTTGCACATACACAGACATTTGCACCAGAAAATAGGATGTTGGTGATGGTAGGTTGGACCTTCCTTGCACACCTCAATCAGAAATTCCGCACCCACCACAATTCCACTGCTTGACTATAGTACTGTCTTGTCATAACTATTAGGTCTCGGAACCCTCCCCCCAAGATACCCAACAAGTAGACAACCCAGAACATAACACACCCAACCTCTCAGTCGTGGAAGCAATTCACATGCACACCCTTACTTTAATTTGCTCACTCGTGTAAGTTAGTCCACACCAAATACCACCAAGTCTATGTAAGTTCAAAATGTTTATTTCAATTTGAGAAGGTCTGTACACTGTTTTCTTATAAATGCAGCACCAACCGGAAAATCAATAACATTAAAACAATATACATTGTTACAATTATACAGTTGGGAATTAAATCATGATAACTGAACAGTGGTGGAAGGCAGCACCACCATCCCATAGCAATTTAGTTTATATAAATTCATAAATGAAGATGTGAGTGAATGGACCCCTCACCTTAGAAGAACCTAGTACTGGTAGTTGTTGCATCATTCAGAAGCTCTGGTTCGTAGAAGGGAATCTCGCGTCTGTAATGCGAAAAATGAAATGGTGTGCGTTAGTATATTGCAACCTGCAAGCATTTCTCAGCCGTGCCAAAAAGTGTAGCATTTATGGATAAGCAATATGAACTAACAGTAACAGTAGTACACCAGTACTTCCTAAAAAAGTGGCTTGTTAATGTTTGTTGACCGCTTGTACGCAGCGCGTAGACTAGACAGTAGCAGTGTGAGGCAGGTCAAGTGGGCTCAAAGGTGTCTTATACAAGAAGCTGCAAGGTAACGTCACATGTGCAAAAATAAAAGACACAAAGGTAAAATGGTAGCATGGCTAGGGCTAATTAAGCAAAGGCTACAATGATCATATATAACTATTAGTGTCTACTCTACTACTACCTGATTTGTACTAGTGATGTATGTTAGTATTAACTCATTTTTCAACCTTGCTACTGATCAATAGGGGGGAGGTGTATATGACGCCTAATAAATGTGTAATGTTTTCTAGGCGCACTACCGGCCACCATTGCCGGGGCCAGCGAACAAGGCAACGCGGAGGGCGAGGATGCGGCAGTTGCTGCCCATACCGACGATGGAGCGGTAGGGGGAGTGGCAGCACCAGTGGCAGGCGGTGGTAAGTTAGATTCATAATCCTTAACTATTGTTGAACTTGACAGTACACTCACTGCAAGGGTGTACTGTATGTATATGTATACTGTACAGTTGCGACTTAGGGCCCCATTAGGATGGTGGGCGTAGTGCCCCCGCCGGGCCGGCTGGAATTCACTGCCGACACCGCAGGGGCAAACCTCCCACCATCCCTGTAGAAAATATTCAGACCCCCCACATGTCGACCAGGCGGAAAAGGGTTCAATATGGCGGTGGTGTCTCTCTGAACACACCGCCAGCCATATAATCTGCATTTTGGAATGCCTTGTTTGGGTGTTACGGACTTCTATGGACATTGGTTGGGGTTAGGGAGGGGGGTGGGTCAGCTTTTGTGGGTTTAGTTTATTTTTGTTAGGGTAAATTAAATATATTTTTCTATGTTACATGCAATGTTGTTAATGTTTTGTAGGTGGGGTAACTGTTTTACATCACACTGTTTCCTTGCTGGTGCATGGCCGCCCATAGCCTGTGTTTGATTTCAATAATTGGCTGACTGTATAAGACACAAACAGATAGATGCGACACACCTCACTCATTGACTGGTCCTTCTAGTACTTTCAGTCTGTCCTGTAGTCTATGCATTCTTTGGAGTGGTGTGTGAAAATGAAATCATTGACAACATGTCCATTATTAATTCTGCCTCCCCCAAACTTCTCTCTTACTGGTGCTTGATGTTTATGTCCAACTGTGGCACAGCACTGGCTGCATGGTGAAGATGGTTTCCTTTTTCATACATGCCATGATTGGGGTGGTGGTGGTGGTGGTAGCAGCATAGTAGTAGTAGTAGACACTGGCAGGGTGGCAGCATTTGCAAAAAAAGAGAAGGAGACAGTCAATCGCCTTTGAGAGACTGTTAGGAGTAGTTGAATGAAGTACAGTACAGAACTTACCGAGCAACAATAATATGCTCAAATATTTGACAAAAAAACAGAATGGTGGTTAGGAGGATAGCCTACTAGACAGAGTTACAAACTATAGTTGTGTCGAGTCACTTGACTAGGCCTACAGCCTAACAGTTAGTGCTGTATATGAGGAATGACAAGAAACAAATCCAATCAATGGCGGCAATTCATGCTGAGGTATATGTTCCTTTGTTAAAAAAAATAACCTCTGAAATATCCTACTCATGGGTGGCCAAGCAGAAGAAGATCATCGCTCTGCCTTGAAATTGAAGTAGTGTTGCTTTCACCACATCCGCCCCAGCAAGCGTGTGATTAAGTATTGGTGTACATTTATTTTAGTTACACCTCGACAATAAGTCACACAGCCCGGGGGAAGAGGGTTAGGGTTTGTTGAATGGATGGGAAGGGGGTTTTTGGGAAAGGTTTGACATAGAAAAACAGTATGCATACATAGACAAACAAACGACAATCATTGAAGATTACCATATCCATATGTTAAGGGAGAAAAAGGCAATGCACGCATGATGATGAGAGACCCATATTACATACACTTCTAGTTCTTGTTCTGTTGTGCCGGCCTTAATACTTTAACAGATAGCAAATAGAAATTTTAAATATTGGTAGGGAAGAATCGTAATTACACAGAGCAAACCTAATGATGATTGATAATAACAACTCCAAGAACACACTGTTGTAAAGATTGTATACAAGATATTAATCAAATTATTTAAAAGAAGATAAAAGTGGATACTGTTACTGTCTTATCCTGGTCAAAAATGTGGACTGGATTTTTGCATCTCGGCATTCCTCTTGCTCCTCTCGTCCATCAATCTTGGGTGTGTCGCCTCGCCACTCGCCACTGCCCCGATGGAAAAAAAAAGGTGATTGATTGGTAAGGTAATTAATATGCATTGTAATGTTTTACAAAGTTTCGGGCAAGGCCTGGCCTGTAATTGTAGATTGAAAACCAAAGGGGATATTGAGAAAGAAAGTTAAAACAAATGCACAAGTGATGGTGTAGTGCAACAAGAACACTTTCCGAGGTGGCATCTATGCATCATCTCTACTCTAGTCTGTTTCCAGCATTGACCTTCAACAGTAACAGGAGAGAGCAGGCCCACAGTGCTTAGCATTTAGCACATCCTACGTTAACACTTAAAATTATTTTTTTCTCTCTCAAAGAGTTGGACAAACGCAAAGCACATTATCCATTCCAAACATAGCATTTTACAGTTTAAGTTAGTAAAATCAATGCACTGCAGTTATCCCACCGCTACACCCTATTCAACTTCTACACAGACATTTGGGTCTGCTGTGGTTGTTGTTGTTGACGTGTTTACCTTTTGGCTTTTCCGTTTATGCCACTCATGAAACGTCCTCCTGAGTCCTGACTTAATCATCATCATCTCTGATACTTTTACTGACTGACTGTGAAGATCGGCCTGCAGTATAAGTAAAATTTTTATGACACAACAAGAGTAGAAATATAAATATTACTGACTTGAGTCATTCTTTATTGTGTACAGAAAGATAGATTACTAGTACACTTTGACACCACTTTGTGCACAACAAACAAACAACGCAAACACAAAGACCAATAGCTTAGAGTCAGGTGTCCAATGCATGCCATCAATTGTCATCGTTACCTGTTCCTTCTCATCTTAAGTTAACGGGCCGTCTATTTCGCCATCATCATGATGGACGGTGCTGTTGTGTCAATCATACTCATTGCGCAGATTGAGTGAGTCCCCTTCCTGTATTGAATTAAAAGCAATGGGTCACCAAGCTGCAGGAGAAGTACTAATTTCTTATTTGCAAGAAGGGGGAAATTAGTGTGTTCTGTAGAAAGTTGATTAGTGGCAGTGCACAATTACATAAATTCATGCACAACAAACACAACAAAATCTAAATCATTCAGTCTGCGACTCTGCGTCCAATGCATGGCATCAATCATTACCTGTTCCATCTTATTTTCAGTTAATGGCCAGTCTCTCTCGGCTCTGAAAGGAGGATAGCTATAGTAGTCATCTGATTCATGGTCCACTTCTTTTGGAAGGACTAGGAAAGTTTGAATGTGTTGTTACCATCCTCCAATCATCATTCATGAGGGAAATGGAATTGAGCAGGAGATTCAGTATGATGGAGCGGAGGAGCTGGATTCGGAGGACTGTACTGTCAAATAGCAGACACCTGAAACTTGTATATTAAATTAGAAGAGTAGAAGACGGTGGAAATGGATTTGTTGTGATTCACAAGTTTTTATAACCGGAACAACAGACACATAAACAAAGGGGGAAAAAAGGGAGGAAGACAGTAAGTGCGAGCCTAATTGTCAGGGAAGTATAGCTCGTCCTCAAAATCTGGGGGTTCAGCCAGTAGTAGGTAATCATCTGACACAATACTTCCGTCACCTGAGCCGCTGTCCTCATCTTCCTCCGTTGATTCATGTATTGTGTAATTCGGTGGTATGAAGTGCTGATTCATTTTGATCATTGTTAACCTCTCCACGTTTTTTGGAGATAGACGGGTCCTTCTCAATGTTACAATGGAACCAGCAGCACTGAAAACACGTTCGGAAGAGACACTTGTGACAGGGCAAGCCAGATAGCTTTTCGCCAGCCTACTGAGCTGTGGCCATTCAGACCTTTTCCTATATCAATACTGCAATGGGTTTTGATCAGCGTACACCTCTGTTGGGTCGTCCAGATAGGCCTGGACCATCCGCTCAATGTTCAGGGTTGCTGCTGGTAAGCTTTTGTGCTGTTTTTTCTGTGCATCAGCACTGTGCTTACAAAGGCCCATCTTTACATACCAATCCTGTAATGATAATGATTGTACTCGGCCTAATGATCCAGTTATTGTTTCTGTAGTTGATAGTGATGGTGAGTGTTGTGATTGTGAGCCAACCGCACTGCCCTCAGCCGACAAAGTTGCACTTGATTCTGCATGGGCTGCTTCAGTATCAGTACTTCTTGTGGGTTGATCTTGCGGGCTTTTAATTAGCAGCCATTTGTTTTCCAACTTACTGGCTGCTTCAGCTATACAACTTTTGTAGCGGGCAACATCATTGTCGGAAAAAGCAAGGAATGTCTTCAGTAGTCCCAATTTTGCACGTGGATCCAGAATTGTGGCACAAATGTAATGTTCTTGTGACAAAATTTTATTTTGTAACCTTACATTTTCAGTTAAACGCCGGGATAAGCTCTCCACCAAGTCATGGGCTTGCCTTCTGTCCTCTACACCTTTGTATGATTCAGACACATTATTCAGCTCATACTCTAGCATTTGCAATAATGGGATAGCTTGGCCCATTGTACAGTCCTCCTTGCTGACTTCACGTGTGAAGACCTCAAAAGGAGAAAGCATCTCAGTCAGGCATTTAATTAGGCTCCATTGCTCCATGTCAAGGATCATGCCTTTAACAGTAGCACTAGCATCCCCTCTTCTTTTCCAGACATATTCATGGAGTGACATGTGCTGTTCGTACAGACGATCAAGCATGTAATGCGTTGAGTTCCAACGTGTTGCTACCTCCTGGATGAGTGCCTTGACTGGCATCCTAAGTTCACGTTGGATGATCCTCAGCTGCTTCCGAGCTTTAAAAGAATGGCTGAAATGAGTGCATATTCTTCGGCAGATGGCCAGTAAATTGCTGACTATGGGTTCTTTTTTCAGAAAGTCTTGAACTATAATGTTTATGCAGTGCGCCAAACACGGAACCCTGAAATAGGAACCAAGTTCCATGGCCTTAAGTACATTACTGCCATTATCTGTGGCAACAAAACCAATACGAAGCTCTCTGGGCCGCAGCCATTCCAAAACCTTGGTGCGAAACTCGTGTAAAATGTTTTGAGCCGTATGAGATTTCTCCATGGCGAACATGGCTACAGTTGCATGTTTCCGAGTACCTTCAAAAATCGCAGCTGTGTCAACAACACCTCGTGCAGATAGTTTATCTTTAACCCCCACAAAAGAGATCCAGTGTGCAGTGATGCACATGTAATCTGATGCTTGGCAACTGCTCCACATGTCTGTTGTCAGGTGGATATTGTGCACAGCACTCTTCTGCAAAGCGTGTCCAACCAATTCCAGCACATCATGATGTAGTGCCAGAACAGCAATTCTTGCGAAATAGGACCGGCTGGGAACTTTCCATTTTGGGCAGATGGCAGACACAAATTCAAGGAAACCCACCCCTTCCACAAATGAAAAAGGAAGAAGGTCCAGCGCTAACATTTTAGCCAGCTTCGCATTGTACAATCGTGCCATTGGGTGGTTGCGTTGGAACTGCCCCTCCAACCTAAACATGCTCTCAATGGTAGGCTGGCTTACTTTCCTTAGTGGTGCTGTTTTCATTAACCCACTACGGCTCAACGACACAGATTGTCTCATTGAGGTACTCGCCGGTCGCCTTGGTGTCTCACCCAGACTCTGAGTATGGCTCTTACTGCGGTGCCACTCTGATGTTACTGAGGAGGATGTGGGCGTTACTACACTACTGGGGAGAGGGCTAGAAATGCCTCCCTCTTCTTCACCTGCCACCACAATAATATCGCTCTCTGATTCATCCTGACCAACTTCAATGGGTTGAGTTTTTCTACTTTCTTTTAACTTAAGTAGGTGATCCTCCCACACGATAGTGTGGTGTATTTTTAGATGACTTGCTTGTCCTCCGGTACCATAGTTTGTACCAAGCTTACCACGCCGAACACCTTGCCGACAAATTGAGCATATAGCAATGTTCTCCTCCCTGGTGCTAACAGAAAAGAAGTCCCAAACTGGGGAGGAGAACTTTCTGGCACTGCTGGATGTGCCACTTTCAACACCAGATGAACTAGAGGGGGTGTTTGAAAATGTGTGCCCCTGTGCACCTACACTGCGACTTTTACTACCACTACCTAATGAGATGGTTGAGCTGGATGTAGGTCCCTGCCGGGCCTTGGAAAATATGGCAGCTGGAGGTAGTGGTGGTGTAACCTGTGTTGGTGAGATCCGTGCTACATCCCGCTCAGTAGCAGCCTTTCTGGATAGGGTGAGAATGTTGGTCTCCAATCCGGGAGTAATGTGCGTGATGACTGGCTCGTCTTCATCAACATCATCACCCCCCTCTTCTACATCTACCTCCATAACTCTACATTTTTCTGGGACCTTCCTTTTCAGAAGCATTGTCTTGTGGCGTATATCACTCTCAGACCGAGCTGGTGGGACCCAAGTGTCATCACGATCATCAGAAGCGGGGCTTGAAGAAGAAGATGATGGACTAAGCCTCCTTTTCCTTGCTGGTGGTCTGGAAGACAATAGATCTTCTGAAACAGTGGTTTGACTTTGCTCCACTTTGTCTGCAGGAAGCTCGATTTCCTGAAATGCCCCTACGTCAGGCGCAACATATACTATGGTGGGCTGTTGCGGCAGCTGCTGCTGTTCTTGTTGCGGCGGCTGCTGATGTTCTTGTTGCGGCGGCTGCTGCTGTTCTTGTTGCGGCGGCTGCTGCTGTTCTTGTTGCAGCGGCTGCTGCTGTTCTTCTTGCGGCGGCTGCTGCTGTTCTTGTTGCGGCGGCTGCTGCTGTTTTTGTTGCAGCGGCTGCTGCTGTTCTTGTTGCGGCGGCTGCTGCTGTTCTTGTTGCGGCGGCTGGACACTGATCTGCTGAGTTTGCGCCTGCGTTGAACTTGATTGTGTACTACTTGGCGGTAATGACATTTCTTCAACATCGCTGTTCGTTAGTAGACTGGCTACCTCTGCGACACTAAAGCCCTTGGGCCTAGGTTGGTGGGGTTGGACCGCTGTGCTGCTCCCAGCTTGGTTCCCGGACAACGCTTTGGTGCCCAAAAAAACATTGGCCGGCACACCACCAGTCGTGGTTAATGGCACTTCCTTTTTCTGTTCCTTCTTCTCACCGGCAACTTTCTTGGTACTGGACCTGGTACCTTTCTTTGGGGCCATCTTCTTCAGATGTCAGGCAGGATGCAGATGCACAACAAGTTCTGGTCACACGTGGACGTGATGCGCAGCAGGACTTCTGTCTGGCTGGCAGTACAACGGGTAGCCGGGTGATGCTGATGACACCTCCTACTCTGTCTTTTGTGCACCTAAAAGCAAATAAGACAGGAGAAGAACATCAGTGAAATGTTGCATTTGTTGTTGTGGTTAAGTTACTTAGTACTGTACTAGTGCAAACAAAAGATAGTCTAGCCATTTATGACTATTTTTTTTAACTAGAGCTATGTTATACTAAAGTGTACAGCCACACACTACACTCTCAGGAAGGATAGGAAAGTTAATAATAACCACCAAAATAAAAATGTAATGAAAGTGGGGTGGACCATTAAATTATTTGAGCATCTCAGCATCCATGGAGCTGCTGCTGGCAAAGGGGGTGGATGGATGGAAGCAGTAAGCCAAATAGCCAATAGAAAAACCATGCAGGCCTATAGCAAAAGCAGGACACTAACAACTCACAGTCAAAACACCAAAAAAGGCCACCACCCACATGGACACTCACAAATCACAAACAAGCCGGGGGCCTGGGAAACACCAGGAGCTGACAAAAGGCCTATAAAAGCCAGGTAAAGGATGCATGCTAAAGCACACTGCTCTGCCTTTTTAATGCAACAAAATGGAAATACGAACATTCACAGGCCCCAAAAAGGTCTGCAGGGTGCATGCATTGCACACAAAAACACACCAGACACATACAACAAAAGCATGTCTTTAAGACAACCAACATCAGAAAGGCCACCCCAATAAACACACTTCCCCAACTCAATCCAATGCCATCCATGCCCTAAATGATGTCTAAATTCAACAGATCACTCAGAAAACACTTGATTAAAAAAGCTGTGGCTACCTGCTCTGATCCTAGTGGATGAAAAAGAAGGCCTGTTGGCAGACAAGGCCAGGCAAGCTTGCAGGCCTAGGCTTCAAAATGGCCACCAGCCACATGGCCAGGCCCAACAACATCACAAAGGCCACCCCCAAAAAACACACTTCCCCAACTCAATCCAATGCCATCCGTGCACTAAATGATGTCTAAATTCAACAGACCACACAGAAAACACTTGATTTATAAAGCTGTGGCTACCTACTCTGATCCTAGTGGATGAAAAAGCAGGCCTGTTGGCAGACAAGGCCAGGCAAGCTTGCAGGCCTAGGCTTCAAAATGGCCACCAGCCACATGGCCAGGCCCAACAACATCACAAAGGCCATCCCCAAAAAACACACTTCCCCAACTCAATCCAATGCCATCCATGCCCTAAATGATGTCTAAATTCAACAGACCACACAGAAACCACTTGATTTATAAAGCTGTGGCTACCTGCTCTGATCCAAGTGGATGAAAAAGCAGGCCTGTTGGCAGACAAGGCCAGGCAAGCTTGCAGGCCTAGGCTTCAAAATGGCCACCAGCCACATGGCCAAGCCCAACAACATCACAAAGGCCACCCCAAAAAACACACTTCCCCAACTCAACCCAATGCCATCCATGCCCTAAATGATGTCTAAATTCAACAGATCACACAGAAAACACTTGATTAATAAAGCTGTGGCTACCTGCTCTGATCCTAGTGGATAAAAAAGCAGGCCTGTTGGCAGACAAGGCCAGGCAAGCTTGCAGGCCTAGGCTTCAAAATGGCCACCAGCCACATGGCCAGGCCCAACAACATCACAAAGGCCACACCAAAAAACACACTTCCCCAACTCAATCCAATGCCATCCATGCCCTAAATGATGTCTAAATTCAACAGATCACACAGAAAACACTTGATTAATAAATCTGTGGCTACCTGCTCTGATCCTAGTTGATGAAAAAGCAGGCCTGTTGGCAGACAAGGCCAGGCAAGCTTGCAGGCCTAGGCTTCAAAATGGCCACCAACCACATGGCCAGGCCCAACAACATCACAAAGGCCACCACAAAAAACACACTTCCCCAACTCAATCCAATGCCATCCATGCCCTAAATGATGTCTAAATTCAACAGACCACACAGAAAACACTTGATTAATAAAGCTGTGGCTACCTGCTCTGATCCTAGTGGATGAAAAAGCAGGCCTGTTGGCAGACAAGGCCAGGCAAGCTTGCAGGCCTAGGCTTCAAAATGGCCACCAGCCACATGGCCAGGCCCAACAACATCACAAAGGCCATCCCTAAAAAACACACTTCCCCAACTCAATCCAATGCCATCCATGCCCTAAATATTGTCTAAATTCAACAGACCACACAGAAAACACTTGATTTATAAAGCTGTGGCTACCTGCTCTGATCCTAGTGGATGAAAAAGCAGGCCTGTTGGCAGACAAGGCCAGGCAAGCTTGCAGGCCTAGGCTTCAAAATGGCCACCAGCCACATGGCCAGGCCCAACAACATCACAAAGGCCACCCCCAAAAAACACACTTCCCCAACTCAATCCAATGCCATCCATGCCCTAAATGATGTCTAAATTCAACAGATCACACAGAAAACACTTGATTAATAAAGCTGTGGCTACCTGCTCTGATCCTAGTGGATGAAAAATCAGGCCTGTTGGCAGACAAGGCCAGGCAAGCTTGCAGGCCTAGGCTTCAAAATGGCCACCAGCCACATGGCCAGGCCCAACAACATCACAAAGGCCACCCCAAAAAACACACTTCCCCAACTCAATCCAATGCCATCCATGCCCTAAATGATGTCTAAATTCAACAGACCACACAGAAAACACTTGATTAATAAAGCTGTGGCTACCTGCTCTGATCCTAGTGGATGAAAAAGCAGGCCTGTTGGCAGACAAGGCCAGGCAAGCTTGCAGGCCTAGGCTTCAAAATGGCCACCAGCCACATGGCCAGGCCCAACAACATCACAAAGGCCACCCCCAAAAAACACACTTCCCCAACTCAATCCAATGCCATCCATGCCCTAAATGATGTCTAAATTCAACAGACCACACAGAAAACACTTGATTTATAAAGCTGTGGCTACCTGCTTTGATCCTAGTGGATGAAAAAGCAGGCCTGTTGGCAGACAAGGCCAGGCAAGCTTGCAGGCCTAGGCTTCAAAATGGCCACCAGCCACATGGCCAGGCCGAACAACATCACAAAGGCCATCCCCAAAAAACACACTTCCCCAACTCAATCCAATGCCATCCATGCCCTAAATGATGTCTAAATTCAACAGACCACACAGAAAACACTTGATTTATAAAGCTGTGGCTACCTGCTCTGATCCTAGTGTATGAAAAAGCAGGCCTGTTGGCAGACAAGGCCAGACAAGCTTGCAGGCCTAGGCTTTAAAATGGCCACCAGCCACATGGCCAGGCACAACAACATCACAAAGGCCATCCCCAAAAAACACACTTCCCCAACTCAAGACAATGCCATCCATGCCCTAAATGATGTCTAAATTCAACAGACCACACAGAAAACACTTGATTTATAAAGCTGTGGCTACCTGCTCTTATCCTAGTGGATGAAAAAGCAGGCCTGTTGGCAGACAAGGCCAGGCAAGCTTGCAGGCCTAGGCTTCAAAAAAGGCCACCACCCACATGGACACTCACAAATCACAAACAAGCCGGGGGCCTGGGAAACACCAGGAGCTGACAAAAGGCCTATAAAAGCCAGGTAAAGGATGCATGCTAAAGTACACTGCTCTGCCTTTTTAATGCAACAAAAGGGAAATACGAACATTCACAGGCCCCAAAAAGGTCTGCAGGGTGCATGCATTGCACACAAAAACACACCAGACACATACAACAAAAGCATGTCTTTAAGACAACCAACATCAGAAAGGCCACCCCAATAAACACACTTCCCCAACTCAATCCAATGCCATCCATGCCCTAAATGATGTCTAAATTCAACAGATCACTCAGAAAACACTTGATTAAAAAAGCTGTGGCTACCTGCTCTGATCTTAGTGGATGAAAAAGCAGGCCTGTTGGCAGACAAGGCCAGGCAAGCTTGCAGGCCTAGGCTTCAAAATGGCCACCAGCCACATGGCCAGGCCCAACAACATCACAAAGGCCACCCCCAAAAAACACACTTCCCCAACTCAATCCAATGCCATCCATGCACTAAATGATGTCTAAATTCAACAGACCACACAGAAACCACTTGATTTATAAAGCTGTGGCTACCTGCTCTGATCCTAATGGATAAAAAAGCAGGCCTGTTGGCAGACAAGGCCAGGCAAGCTTGCAGGCCTAGGCTTCAAAATGGCCACCAGCCACATGGCCACGCCCAACAACATCACAAAGGCCACCCCAAAAAACACACTTCCCCAACTCAACCCAATGCCATCCATGCCCTAAATGATGTCTAAATTCAACAGATCACACAGAAAACACTTGATTAATAAAGCTGTGGCTACCTGCTCTGATCCTAGTGGATAAAAAAGCAGGCCTATTGGCAGACAAGGCCAGGCAAGCTTGCAGGCCTAGGCTTCAAAATGGCCACCAGCCACATGGCTAGGCCCAACAACATCACAAAGGCCACCCCAAAAAACACACTTCCCCAACTCAATCCAATGCCATCCATGCCCTAAATGATGTCTAAATTCAACAGATCACACAGAAAACACTTGATTAATAAAGCTGTGGCTACCTGCTCTGATCCTAGTGGATGAAAAAGCAGGTCTGTTGGCAGACAAGGCCAGGCAAGCTTGCAGGCCTAGGCTTCAAAATGGCCACCAGCCACATGGCCAGGCACAACAACATCACAAAGGCCATCCCCAAAAAACACACTTTCCCAACTCAAGAAAATGCCATCCATTCCCTAAATGATGTCTAACTTCAACAGACCACACAGAAAACACTTGATTTATAAAGCTGTGGCTACCTGCTCTTATCCTAGTGGATGAAAAAGCAGGCCTGTTGGCAGACAAGGCCAGGCACGCTTGCAGGCCTAGGCTTCAAAATGGCCACCAGCCACATGGCCAGGCCCAACAACATCACAAAGGCCACTCCAAAAAACACACTTCCCCAACTCAATCCAATGCCATCCATGCCCTAAATTATGTCTAAATTCAACAGATCACACAGAAAACACTTGATTAATAAAGCTGTGGCTACCTGCTCTGATCCTAGTGGATGAAAAAGCAGGCCTGTTGGCAGACAAGGCCAGGCAAGCTTGCAGGCCTAGGCTTCAAAATGGCCACCAGCCACATGGCCAGGCCCAACAACATCACAAAGGCCACCCCAAAAAACACACTTCCCCAACTCAATCCAATGCCATCCATGCCCTAAATGATGTCTAAATTCAACAGACCACACAGAAAACACTTGATTAATAAAGCTGTGGCTACCTGCTCTGATCCTAGTGGATGAAAAAGCAGGCCTGTTGGCAGACAAGGCCAGGCAAGCTTGCAGGCCTAGGCTTCAAAATGGCCACCAGCCACATGGCCAGGCCCAACAACATCATAAAGGCCACCCCCAAAAAACACACTTCCCCAACTCAATCCAATGCCATCCATGCCCTAAATGATGTCTAAATTCAACAGACCACACAGAAAACACTTGATTTATAAAGCTGTGGCTACCTGCTCTGATCCTAGTGGATGAAAAAGCAGGCCTGTTGGCAGACAAGGCCAGGCAAGCTTGCAGGCCTAGGCTTCAAAATGGCCACCAGCCACATGGCCAGGCCCAACAACATCACAAAGGCCATCCCCAAAAAACACACTTCCCCAACTCAATCCAATGCCATCCATGCCCTAAATGATGTCTAAATTCAACAGACCACACAGAAAACACTTGATTTATAAAGCTGTGGCTACCTGCTCTGATCCTAGTGGATGAAAAAGCAGGCTGTTGGCAGACAAGGCCAGGCAAGCTTGCAGGCCTAGGCTTCAAAATGGCCACCAGCCACATGGCCAGGCCCAACAACATCTCAAAGGCCACCCCAAAAAACACACTTCCCCAACTCAATCCAATGCCATCCATGCCCTAAATGATGTCTAAATTCAACAGATCACACAGAAAACACTTGATTAATAAAGCTGTGGCTACCTGCTCTGATCCTAGTGGATGAAAAAGCAGGACTGTTGGCAGACAAGGCCAGGCAAGCTTGCAGGCCTAGGCTTCAAAATGGCCACCAGCCACATGGCCAGGCCCAACAACATCACAAAGGCCACCCCAAAAAACACACTTCCCCAACTCAATCCAATGCCATCCATGCCCTAAATGATGTCTAAATTCAACAGATCACACAGAAAACACTTGATCAATAAAGCTGTGGCTACCTGCTCTGATCCTAGTGGATGAAAAAGCAGGCCTGTTGGCAGACAAGGCCAGGCAAGCTTGCAGGCCTAGGCTTCAAAATGGCCACCAGCCACATGGCCAGGCCCAACAACATCACAAAGTCCACCCCCAAAAACACACTTCCCCAACTCAATCCAATGCCATCCATGCCCTAAATGATGTCTAAATTCAACAGACCACACAGAAAACACTTGATTAATAAAGCTGTGGCTACCTGCTCTGATCCTAGTGGATGAAAAAGCAGGCCTGTTGGCACACAAGGCCAGGCAAGCTTGCAGGCCTAGGCTTCAAAATGGCCACCAGCCACATGGCCAGGCCCAACAACATCACAAAGGCCACCCCCAAAAAACACACTTCCCCATCTCAATCCAATGCCATCCATGCCCTAAATGATGTCTAAATTCAACAGATCACACAGAAAACACTTGATTAATAAAGCTGTGGCTACCTGCTCTGATCCTAGTGGATGAAAAAGCAGGCCTGTTGGCAGACAAGGCCAGGCAAGCTTGCAGGCCTAGGCTTCAAAATGGCCACCAGCCACATGGCCAGGCCCAACAACATCACAAAGGTCACCCCAAAAAACACACTTCCCCAACTCAATCCAATGCCATCCATGCCCTAAATGATGTCTAAATTCAACAGACCACACAGAAAACACTTGATTAATAAAGCTGTGGCTACCTGCTCTGATCCTAGTGGATGAAAAAGCAGGCCTGTTGGCACACAAGGCCAGGCAAGCTTGCAGGCCTAGGCTTCAAAATGGCCACCAGCCACATGGCCAGGCCCAACAACATCACAAAGGCCACCCCCAAAAAACACACTTCCCCATCTCAATCCAATGCCATCCATGCCCTAAATGATGTCTAAATTCAACAGATCACACAGAAAACACTTGATTAATAAAGCTGTGGCTACCTGCTCTGATCCTAGTGGATGAAAAAGCAGGCCTGTTGGCAGACAAGGCCAGGCAAGCTTGCAGGCCTAGGCTTCAAAATGGCCACCAGCCACATGGCCAGGCCCAACAACATCACAAAGGTCACCCCAAAAAACACACTTCCCCAACTCAATCCAATGCCATCCATGCCCTAAATGATGTCTAAATTCAACAGATCACACAGAAAACACTTGATTAATAAAGCTGTGGCTACCTGCTCTGATCCTAGTGGATGAAAAAGCAGGCCTGTTGGCAGACAAGGCCAGGCAAGCTTGCAGGCCTAGGCTTCAAAATGGCCAGCAGCCACATGGCCAGGCCCAACAACATCACAAAGGCCACCCCAAAAAACACACTTCCCCAACTCAATCCAATGCCATCCATGCCCTAAATGATGTCTAAATTCAACAGATCACACAGAAAACACTTGATTAATAAAGCTGTGGCTACCTGCTCTGATCCTAGTGGATGAAAAAGCAGTCCTGTTGGCAGACAAGGCCAGGCAAGCTTGCAGGCCTAGGCTTCAAAATGGCCACCAGCCACATGGCCAGGCCCAACAACATCACAAAGGCCACCCCCAAAAAACACACTTCCCCAACTCAATCCAATGCCATCCATGCCCTAAATGATGTCTAAATTCAACAGACCACACAGAAAACACTTGATTGATAAAGCTGTGGCTACCTGCTCTGATCCTAGTGGATGAAAAGCAGGCCTGTTGGCAGACAATGCCAGGCAAGCTTGCAGGCCTAGGCTTCAAAATGGCCACCAGCCACATGGCCAGGCCCAACAACATCACAAAGGCCACCCCCAAAAAACACACTTCCCCAACTCAATCCAATGCCATCCATGCCCTAAATGATGTCTAAATTCAACAGACCACACAGAAAACACTTGATTTATAAAGCTGTGGCTACCTGCTCTGATCCTAGTGGATGAAAAAGCAGGCCTGTTGGCAGACAAGGCCAGGCAAGCTTGCAGGCCTAGGCTTCAAAATGGCCACCAGCCACATGGCCAGGCCCAACAACATCACAAAGGCCATCCCCAAAAAACACAATTCCCCAACTCAATCCAATGCCATCCATGCCCTAAATGATGTCTAAATTCAACAGACCGCACAGAAAACACTTGATTTATAAAGCTGTGGCTACCTGCTCTGATCCTAGTGGATGAAAAAGCAGGCCTGTTGGCAGACAAGGCCAGGCAAGCTTGCAGGCCTAGGCTTCAAAATGGCCACCAGCCACATGGCCAGGCCCAACAACATCTCAAAGGCCACCCCAAAAAACACACTTCCCCAACTCAATCCAATGCCATCCATGCCCTAAATGATGTCTAAATTCAACAGATCACACAGAAAACACTTGATTAATAAAGCTGTGGCTTCCTGCTCTGATCCTAGTGGATGAAAAAGCAGGACTGTTGGCAGACAAGGCCAGGCAAGCTTGCAGGCCTAGGCTTCAACATGGCCACCAGCCACATGGCCAGGCCCAACAACATCACAAAGGCCACCCCAAAAAACACACTTCCCCAACTCAATCCAATGCCATCCATGCCCTAAATGATGTCTAAATTCAACAGATCACACAAAAAACACTTGATTAATAAAGCTGTGGCTACCTGCTCTGATTCTAGTGGATGAAAAAGCAGGCCTGTTGGCAGACAAGGCCAGGCAAGCTTGCAGGCCTAGGCTTCAAAATGGCCACCAGCCACATGGCCAGGCCCAACAACATCACAAAGGCCACCCCCAAAACACACTTCCCCAACTCAATCCAATGCCATCCATGCCCTAAATGATGTCTAAATTCAACAGACCACACAGAAAACACTTGATTAATAAAGCTATGGTTACCTGCTCTGATCCTGGTGGATGAAAAAGCAGGCCTGTTGGCAGACAAGGCCAGGCAAGCTTGCAGGCCTAGGCTTCAAAATGGCCACCAGCCACATGGCCAGGCCCAACAACATCACAAAGGCCACCCCCCAAAACAAAACTTCCCCATCTCAAACCAATGCCATCCATGCCCTAAATGATGTCTAAATTCAACAGACCACACAGAAAACACTTGATTTATAAAGCTGTGACTACCTGCTCTGATCCTAGTGGATGAAAAAGCAGGCCTGTTGGCAGACAAGGCCAGGCAAGCTTGCAGGCCTAGGCTTCAAAATGGCCACCAGCCACATGGCCAGGCCCAACAACATCACAAAGGCCATCCCCAAAAAACACACTTCCCCAACTCAATCCAATGCCATCCATGCCCTAAATGATGTCTAAATTCAACAGACCACACAGAAAACACTTGATTTATAAAGCTGTGGCTACCTGCTCTGATCCTAGTGGATGAAAAAGCAGGCCTGTTGGCAGACAAGGCCAGGCAAGCTTGCAGGCCTAGGCTTCAAAATGGCCACCAGCCACATGGCCAGGCCCAACAACATCACAAAGGCCACCCCAAAAAACACACTTCCCCAACTCAATCCAATGCCATCCCTGCCCTAAATGATGTCTAAATTCAACAGATCACACAGAAAACACTTGATTAATAAAGCTGTGGCTACCTGCTCTGATCCTAGTGGATGAAAAAGCAGGCCTGTTGGCAGACAAGGCCAGGCAAGCTTGCAGGCCTAGGCTTCAAAATGGCCACCAGCCACATGGCCAGGCCCAACAACATCACAAAGGCCATCTCCAAAAAACACACTTCCCCAACTCAATCCAATGCCATCCATGCCCTAAATGATGTCTAAATTCAACAGATCACACAGAAAACACTTGATTAATAAAGCTGTGGCTACCTGCTCTGATCCTAGTGGATGAAAAAGCAGGCCTGTTGGCAGACAAGGCCAGGCAAGCTTGCAGGCCTAGGCTTCAAAATGGCCACCAGCCACATGGCCAGGCCCAACAACATCACAAAGGTCACCCCAAAAAACACACTTCCCCAACTCAATCCAATGCCATCCATGCCCTAAATGATGTCTAAATTCAACAGATCACACAGAAAACACTTGATTAATAAAGCTGTGGCTACCTGCTCTGATCCTAGTGGATGAAAAAGCAGGCCTGTTGGCAGACAAGGCCAGGCAAGCTTGCAGGCCTAGGCTTCAAAATGGCCAGCAGCCACATGGCCAGGCCCAACAACATCACAAAGGCCACCCCAAAAAACACACTTCCCCAACTCACTCCAATGCCATCCATGCCCTAAATGATGTCTAAATTCAACAGATCACACAGAAAACACTTGATTAATAAAGCTGTGGCTACCTGCTCTGATCCTAGTGGATGAAAAAGCAGTCCTGTTGGCAGACAAGGCCAGGCAAGCTTGCAGGCCTAGGCTTCAAAATGGCCACCAGCCACATGGCCAGGCCCAACAACATCACAAAGGCCACCCCCAAAAAACACACTTCCCCAACTCAATCCAATGCCATCCATGCCCTAAATGATGTCTAAATTCAACAGACCACACAGAAAACACTTGATTGATAAAGCTGTGGCTACCTGCTCTGATCCTAGTGGATGAAAAAGCAGGCCTGTTGGCAGACAATGCCAGGCAAGCTTGCAGGCCTAGGCTTCAAAATGGCCACCAGCCACATGGCCAGGCCCAACAACATCACAAAGGCCACCCCCAAAAAACACACTTCCCCAACTCAATCCAATGCCATCCATGCCCTAAATGATGTCTAAATTCAACAGACCACACAGAAAACACTTGATTTATAAAGCTGTGGCTACCTGCTCTGATCCTAGTGGATGAAAAAGCAGGCCTGTTGGCAGACAAGGCCAGGCAAGCTTGCAGGCCTAGGCTTCAAAATGGCCACCAGCCACATGGCCAGGCCCAACAACATCACAAAGGCCATCCCCAAAAAACACAATTCCCCAACTCAATCCAATGCCATCCATGCCCTAAATGATGTCTAAATTCAACAGACCGCACAGAAACACTTGATTTATAAAGCTGTGGCTACCTGCTCTGATCCTAGTGGATGAAAAAGCAGGCCTGTTGGCAGACAAGGCCAGGCAAGCTTGCAGGCCTAGGCTTCAAAATGGCCACCAGCCACATGGCCAGGCCCAACAACATCTCAAAGGCCACCCCAAAAAACACACTTCCCCAACTCAATCCAATGCCATCCATGCCCTAAATGATGTCTAAATTCAACAGATCACACAGAAAACACTTGATTAATAAAGCTGTGGCTACCTGCTCTGATCCTAGTGGATGAAAAAGCAGGACTGTTGGCAGACAAGGCCAGGCAAGCTTGCAGGCCTAGGCTTCAAAATGGCCACCAGCCACATGGCCAGGCCCAACAACATCACAAAGGCCACCCCAAAAAACACACTTCCCCAACTCAATCCAATGCCATCCATGCCCTAAATGATGTCTAAATTCAACAGATCACACAAAAAACACTTGATTAATAAAGCTGTGGCTACCTGCTCTGATCCTAGTGGATGAAAAACCAGGCCTGTTGGCAGACAAGGCCAGGCAAGCTTGCAGGCCTAGGCTTCAAAATGGCCACCAGCCACATGGCCAGGCCCAACAACATCACAAAGGCCACCCCCCAAAAAAAAACTTCCCCATCTCAAACCAATGCCATCCATGCCCTAAATGATGTCTAAATTCAACAGACCACACAGAAAACACTTGATTTATAAAGCTGTGACTACCTGCTCTGATCCTAGTGGATGAAAAAGCAGGCCTGTTGGCAGACAAGGCCAGGCAAGCTTGCAGGCCTAGGCTTCAAAATGGCCACCAGCCACATGGCCAGGCCCAACAACATCACAAAGGCCATCCCCAAAAAACACACTTCCCCAACTCAATCCAATGCCATCCATGCCCTAAATGATGTCTAAATTCAACAGACCACACAGAAAACACTTGATTTATAAAGCTGTGGCTACCTGCTCTGATCCTAGTGGATGAAAAAGCAGGCCTGTTGGCAGACAAGGCCAGGCAAGCTTGCAGGCCTAGGCTTCAAAATGGCCACCAGCCACATGGCCAGGCCCAACAACATCACAAAGGCCACCCCAAAAAACACACTTCCACAACTCAATCCAATGCCATCCATGCCCTAAATGATGTCTAAATTCAACAGATCACACAGAAAACACTTGATTAATAAAGCTGTGGCTACCTGCTCTGATCCTAGTGGATGAAAAAGCAGGCCTGTTGGCAGACAAGGCCAGGCAAGCTTGCAGGCCTAGGCTTCAAAATGGCCACCAGCCACATGGCCAGGCCCAACAACATCACAAAGGCCATCCCCAAAAAACACACTTCCCCAACTCAATCCAATGCCATCCATGCCCTAAATGATGTCTAAATTCAACAGACCACACAGAAAACACTTGATTTATAAAGCTGTGGCTACCTGCTCTGATCCTAGTGGATGAAAAAGCAGGCCTGTTGGCAGACAAGGCCAGGCAAGCTTGCAGGCCTAGGCTTCAAAATGGCCACCAGCACATGGCCAGGCCCAACAACATCACAAAGGCCACCCCAAAAAACACACTTCCCCAACTCAATCCAATGCCATCCATGCCCTAAATGATGTCTAAATTCAACAGATCACACAGAAAACACTTGATTAATAAAGCTGTGGCTACCTGCTCTGATCCTAGTGGATGAAAAAGCAGGACTGTTGGCAGACAAGGCCAGGCAAGCTTGCAGGCCTAAGCTTCAAAATGGCCACCAGCCACAAGGCCAGGCCCAACAACATCACAAAGGCCACCCCAAAAAACACACTTCCCCAACTCAATCCAATGCCATCCATGCCCTAAATGATGTCTAAATTCAACAGGTCACACAGAAAACACTTGATTAATAAAGCTGTGGCTACCAGCTCTGATCCTAGTGGATGAAAAAGCAGGCCTGTTGGGAGACAAGGCCAGGCAAGCTTGCAGGCCTAGGCTTCAAAATGGCCACCAGCCACATGGCCAGGCCCAACAACATCACAAAGGCCACCCCCAAAAAACACACTTCCCCATCTCAATCCAATGCCATCCATGCCCTAAATGATGTCTAAATTCAACAGACCACACAGAAAACACTTGATTTATAAAGCTGTGACTACCTCCTCTGATCCTAGTGGATGAAAAAGCAGGCCTGTTGGCAGACAAGGCCAGGCAAGCTTGCAGGCCTAGGCTTCAAAATGGCCACCAGCCACATGGCCAGGCCCAACAACATCACAAAGGCCATCCCCCAAAAACACACTTCCCCAACTCAATCCAATGCCATCCATGCCCTAAATGATGTCTAAATTCAACAGACCACACAGAAAACACTTGATTTATAAAGCTGTGGCTACCTGCTCTGATCCTAGTGGATGAAAAAGCAGGCCTGTTGGCAGACAAGGCCAGGCAAGCTTGCAGGCCTAAGCTTCAAAATGGCCACCAGCCACATGGCCAGGCCCAACAACATCACAAAGGCCACCCCAAAAAACACACTTCCCCAACTCAATCCAATGCCATCCATTCCCTAAATGATGTCTAAATTCAACAGATCACACAGAAAACACTTGATTAATAAAGCTGTGGCTACCTGCTCTGATCCTAGTGGATGAAAAAGCAGGCCTGTTGGCAGACAAGGCCAGGCAAGCTTGCAGGCCTAGGCTTCAAAATGGCCACCAGCCACATGGCCAGGCCCAACAACATCACAAAGGCCACCCCCAAAAAACACACTTCCCCAACTCAATCCAATGCCATCCATGCCCTAAATGATGTCTAAATTCAACAGACCACACAGAAAACACTTGATTAATAAAGCTGTGGCTACCTGCTCTGATCCTAGTGGATGAAAAAGCAGGCCTGTTGGCAGACAATGCCAGGCAAGCTTGCAGGCCTAGGCTTCAAAATGGCCACCAGCCACATGGCCAGGCCCAACAACATCACAAAGGCCACCCCAAAAAACACACTTCCCCAACTCAATCCAATGCCATCCATGCCCTAAATGATGTCTAAATTCAACAGATCACACAGAAAACACTTGATTAATAAAGCTGTGGCTACCTGCTCTGATCCTAGTGGATGAAAAAGCAGGCCCGTTGGCAGACAAGGCCAGGCAAGCATGCAGGCCTAGGCTTCAAAATGGCCACCAGCCACATGGCCAGGCCCAACAACATCACAAAGGCCACCCCCCAAAAACACACTTCCCCAACTCAATCCAATGCCATCCATGCCCTAAATGATGTCTAAATTCAACAGACCACACAGAAAACACTTGATTAATAAAGCTGTGGCTACCTGCTCTGATCCTAGTGGATGAAAAAGCAGGCCTGTTGGCAGACAATGCCAGGCATGCTTGCAGGCCTAGGCTTCAAAATGGCCACCAGCCACATGGCCAGGCCCAACAACATCACAAAGGCCACCCCAAAAAACACACTTCCCCAACTCAATCCAATGCCATCCATGCCCTACATGATGTCTAAATTCAACAGATCACACAGAAAACACTTGATTAATAAAGTTGTGGCTACCTGCTCTGATCCTAGTGGATGAAAAAGCAGGCCTGTTGGCAGACAAGGCCAGGCAAGCTTGCAGGCCTAGGCTTCAAAATGGCCACCAGCCACATGGCCAGGCCCAACAACATCACAAAGGCCACCCCAAAAAACAAAGTTCCCCAACTCAATCCAATGCCATCCATGCCCTAAATGATGTCTAAATTCAACAGATCACATAGAAAACACTTGATTAATAAAGCTGCGGCTACCTGCTCTGATCCTAGTGGATGAAAAAGCAGGCCTGTTGGCAGACAAGGCCAGGCAAGCTTGCAGCCCTAGGCTTCAAAATGGCCACCAGCCACATGGCCAGGCTCAACAACATCACAAAGGCCACCCCAAAAACACACTTCCCCAACTCAATCCAATGCCATCAATGCCGTAAATGATGTCTAAATTCAACAGATCACACAGAAAACACTTGATTAATAAAGCTGTGGCTACCTGCTCTGATCCTAGTGGATGAAAAAGCAGGCCTGTTGGCAGACAAGGCCAGGCAAGCTTGCAGGCCTAGGCTTCAAAATGGCCACCAGCCACATGGCCAGGCCCAACAACATCACAAAGGCCACCCCCAAAAAACACACTTCCCCAACTCAATCCAATGCCATCCATGCCCTAAATGATGTCTAAATTCAACAGACCACACAGAAAACACTTGATTTATAAAGCTGTGGCTACCTGCTCTGATCCTAGTGGATGAAAAAGCAGGCCTGTTGGCAGACAAGGCCAGGCAAGCTTGCAGGCCTAGGCTTCAAAATGACCACCAGCCACATGGCCAGGCCCAACAACATCACAAAGGCCATCCCCAAAAAACACACTTCCTCAACTCAATCCAATGCCATCCATGCCCTAAATGATGTCTAAATTCAACAGACCACACTGAAAACAATGGATTAATAAAGCTGTGGCTACCTGCTCTGATCCTAGTGGATGAAAAAGCAGGCCTGTTGGCAGACAATGCAAGGCAAGCTTGCAGGCCCAGGCTTCAAAATGGCCACCAGCCACATGGCCAGGCCCAACAACATCACAAAGGCCACCCCAAAAAACACACTTCCCCAACTCAATCCAATGCCATCCATGCCCTAAATGATGTCTACATTCAACAGATCACACAGAAAACACTTGATTAATAAAGCTGTGGCTACCTGCTCTGATCCTAGTGGATGAAAAAGCAGGCCTGTTGGCAGACAAGGCCAGGCAAGCTTGCAGGCCTAGGTTTCAAAATGGCCACCAGCCACATGGCCAGGCCCAACAACATCACAAAGGCCACCCCAAAAAACACACTTCCCCAACTCAATCCAATGCCATCCATGCCCTAAATGATGTCTAAATTCAACAGATCACACAGAAAACACTTGATTAATAAAGCTGTGGCTACCTGCTCTGATCCTAGTGGATGAAAAAGCAGGCCTGTTGGCAGACAATGCCAGGCAAGCTTGCAGGCCTAGGCTTCAAAATGGCCACCAGCCACATGGCCAGGCCGAACAACATCACAAAGGCCACCCCAAAAAACACACTTCCCCAACTCAATCCAATGCCATCCATGCCCTAAATGATGTCTAAATTCAACAGATCACACAGAAAACACTTGATTAATAAAGTTGTGGCTACCTACTCTGATCCTAGTGGATGAAAAAGCAGGCCTGTTGGCAGACAAGGCCAGGCAAGCTTGCAGGCCTAGGTTCAAAATGGCCACCAGCCACATGGCCAGGCCCAACAACATCACAAAGGCCACCCCAAAAAACACACTTCCCCAACTCAATCCAATGCCATCCATGCCCTAAATGATGTCTAAATTCAACAGACCACACAGAAAACACTTGATTTATAAAGCTGTGGCTACCTGCTCTGATCCTAGTGGATGAAAAAGCAGGCTTGTTGGCAGACAAGGCCAGGCAAGCTTGCAGGCCTAGGCTTCAAAATGGCCACCAGCCACATGGCCAGGCCCAACATCACAAAGGCCATCCCCAAAAAACACACTTCCCCAACTCAATCCAATGCCATCCATGCCCTAAATGATGTCTAAATTCAACAGACCACACAGAAAACACTTGATTTATAAAGCTGTGGCTACCTGCTCTGATCCTAGTGGATGAAAAAGCATGTCTGTCGGCAGACAAGGCCAGGCAAGCTTGCAGGCCTAGGCTTCAAAATGGCCACCAGCCACATGGCCAGGCCCAACAACATCACAAAGGCCATCCCCAAAAAACACACTTCCCCAACTCAATCCAATGCCATCCATGCCCTAAATGATGTCTAAATTCAACAGACCACACAGAAAACACTTGATTTATAAAGCTGTGGCTACCTGCTCTGATCCTAGTGGATGAAAAAGCAGGCCTGTTGGCAGACAAGGCCAGACAAGCTTGCAGGCCTAGGCTTGAAAATGGCCACCAGCCACATGGCCAGGCCCAACAACATCACAAAGGCCACCCCAAAAAACACACTTCCCCAACTCAATCCAATGCCATCCATGCCCTAAATGATGTCTAAATTCAACAGACCACACAGAAAACACTTGATTTATAAAGCTGTGGCTACCTGCTCTGATCCTAGTGGATGAAAAAGCAGGCCTGTTGGCAGACAAGGCCAGGCAAGCTTGCAGGCCTAGGCTTCAAAATGGCCACCGGCCACATGGCCAGGCCCAACAACATCACAAAGGCCATCCCCAAAAAACACACTTCCCCAACTCAATCCAATGCCATCCATGCCCTAAATGATGTCTAAATTCTACAGATCACATAGAAAACATTTGATTAATAAAGATGTGGCTACCTGCTCTGATCCTAGTGGATGAAAAAGCAGGCCTGTTGGCAGACAAGGCCAGGCAAGCTTGCAGGCCTAGGCTTCAAAATGGCCACCAGCCACATGGCCAGGCCCAACAACATCACAAAGGCCACCCCAAAAAACACACTTCCCCAACTCAATCCAATGCCATCCATGCCCTAAATGATGTCTAAATTCAACAGATCACATAGAAAACACTTGATTAATAAAGCTGTGGCTACCTGCTCTGATCCTAGTGGATGAAAAAGCAGGCCTGTTGGCAGACAAGGCCAGGCAAGCTTGCAGGCCTAGGCTTCAAAATGGCCACCAGCCACATGGCCAGGCCCAACAACATCACAAAGGCCACCCCCAAAAAACACACTTCCCCAACTCAATCCAATGCCATCCATGCCCTAAATGATGTCTAAATTCAACAGACCACACAGAAAACACTTGATTTATAAAGCTGTGGCTACCTGCTCTGATCCTAGTGGATGAAAAAGCAGGCCTGTTGGCAGACAAGGCCAGGCAAGCTTGCAGGCCTAGGCTTCAAAATGGCCACCAGCCACATGGCCAGGCCCAACAACATCACAAAGGCCATCCCCAAAAAACACACTTCCCCAACTCAATCCAATGCCATCCATCCCCTAAATGATGTCTAAATTCAACAGACCACACAGAAAACACTTGATTTATAAAGCTGTGGTTACCTGCTCTGATCCTATTGGATGAAAAAGCAGGCCTGTTGGCAGACAAGGCCAGGCAAGCTTGCAGGCCTAGGCTTCAAAATGGCCACCAGCCACATGGCCAGGCCCAACAACATCACAAAGGCCATCCCCAAAAGACACACTTCCCCAACTCAATCCAATGCCATCCATGCCCTAAATGATGTCTAAATTCAACAGACCACACAGAAAACACTTGATTTATAAAGCTGTGGCTACCTGCTCTGATCCTAGTGGATGAAAAAGCAGGCCTGTTGGCAGACAAGGCCAGGCAAGCTTGCAGGCCTCGGCTTCAAAATGGCCACCAGCCACATGGCCAGGCCCAACAACATCACAAAGGCCACCCCAAAAAACACACTTCCCCAACTCAATCCAATGCCATCCATGCCCTAAATGATGTCTAAATTCAACAGATCACACAGAAAACACTTGATTAATAAAGCTGTGGCTACCTGCTCTGATCCTAGTGGATGAAAAAGCAGGCCTGTTGGCAGACAAGGCCAGGCAAGCTTGCAGGCCTAGGCTTGAAAATGGCCACCAGCCACATGGCCAGGCCCAACAACATCACAAAGGCCACCCCAAAAAACACACTTCCCCAACTCAATCCAATGCCATCCATGCCCTAAATGATGTCTAAATTCAACAGACCACACAGAAATCACTTGATTTATAAAGCTGTGGCTACCTGCTCTGATCCTAGTTGATGAAAAAGCAGGCCTGTTGGCAGACAAGGCCAGGCAAGTTTGCAGGCCTAGGCTTCAAAATGGCCACCAGCCACATGGCCAGGCCCAACAACATCACAAAGGCCACCCCAAAAAACACACTTCCCCAACTCAATCCAATGCCATCCATGCCCTAAATGATGTCTAAATTCAACAGACCACACAGAAATCACTTGATTTATAAAGCTGTGGCTACCTGCTCTGATCCTAGTTGATGAAAAAGCAGGCCTGTTGGCAGACAAGGCCAGGCAAGTTTGCAGGCCTAGGCTTCAAAATGGCCACCAGCCACATGGCCAGGCCCAACAACATCACAAAGGCCATCCCCAAAAAACACACTTCACCAACTCAATCCAATGCCATCCATGCCCTAAATGATGTCTAAATTCAACAGACCACACAGAAAACACTTGATTTATAAAGCTGTGGCTACCTGCTCTTATCCTAGTGGATGAAAAAGCAGGCTTGTTGGCAGACAAGGCCAGGCAAGCTTGCAGGCCTAGGCTTCAAAATGGCCACCAGCCACATGGCCAGGCCCAACAACATCACAAAGGCCACCCCAAAAAACACACTTCCCCAACTCAATCCAATGCCATCCATGCCCTAAATGATGTCTAAATTCAACAGATCACAGAGAAAACACTTGATTAATAAAGTTGTGGCTACCTGCTCTGATCCTAGTGGATGAAAAAGCAGGCCTGTTGGCAGACAAGGCCAGGCAAGCTTGCAGGCCTAGGCTTCAAAATGGCCACCAGCCACATGGCCAGGCCCAACAACATCACAAAGGCCACCCCAAAAAACACACTTCCCCAACTCAATCCAATGCCATCCATGCCCTAAATGATGTCTAAATTCAACAGATCACATAGAAAACACTTGATTAATAAAGCTGTGGCTACCTGCTCTGATCCTAGTGGATGAAAAAGCAGGCCTGTTGGCAGACAAGGCCAGGCAAGCTTGCAGGCCTAGGCTTCAAAATGGCCACCAGCCACATGGCCAGGCCCAACAACATCACAAAGGCCACCCCCAAAAAACACACTTCCCCAACTCAATCCAATGCCATCCATGCCCTAAATGATGTCTAAATTCAACAGACCACACAGAAAACACTTGATTTATAAAGCTGTGGCTACCTGCTCTGATCCTAGTGGATGAAAAAGCAGGCCTGTTGGCAGACAAGGCCAGGCAAGCTTGCAGGCCTAGGCTTCAAAACGGCCACCAGCCACATGGCCAGGCCCAACAACATCACAAAGGCCATCCCCAAAAAACACACTTCCCCAACTCAATCCAATGCCATCCATGCCCTAAATGATGTCTAAATTCAACAGACCACACAGAAAACACTTGATTTATAAAGCTGTGGCTACCTGCTCTTATCCTAGTGGATGAAAAAGCAGGAATGTTGGCAGACAAGGCCAGGCAAGCTTGCAGGCCTAGGCTTCAAAATGGCCACCAGCCACATGGCCAGGCCCAACAACATCACAAAGGCCACCCCCAAAAAACACACTTCCCCAACTCAATCCAATGCCATCCATGCCCTAAATGATGTCTAAATTCAACAGACCACACAGAAAACACTTGATTAATAAAGCTGTGGCTACCTGCTCTGATCCTAGTAGATGAAAAAGCAGGCCTGTTGGCAGACAAGGCCAGGCAAGCTTGCAGCCCTAGGCTTCAAAATGGCCACCAGCCACATGGCCAGGCCCAACAACATCACAAAGGCACCCCAAAAAACGCACTTCCCCAACTCAATCCAATGCCATCCATGCCCTAAATGATGTCTAAATTCAACAGGTAACTCAGAAAACACTTGATTTATAAAGCTGTGGCTACCTGCTCTGATCCTAGTGGATGAAAAAGCAGGCCTGTTGGCAGACAAGGCCAGGCAAGCTTGCAGGCCTAGGCTTCAAAATGGCCACCAGCCACATGGCGAGGCCCAACAACATCACAAAGGCCACCCCAAAAAACACACTTCCCCAACTCAATCCAATGCCATCAATGCCCTAAATGATGTCTAAATTCAACAGATCACACAGAAAACACTTGATCAATAAAGCTGTGGCTACCTGCTCTGATCCTAGTGGATGAAAAAGCAGGCCTGTTGGCAGACAAGGCCAGGCAAGCTTGCAGGCCTAGGCTTCAAAATGGCCACCAGCCACATGGCCAGGCCCAACAACATCACAAAGGCCACCCCCAAAAAACACACTTCCTCAACTCAATCCAATGCCATCCATGCCCTAAATGATGTCTAAATTCAACAGACCACACAGAAAACACTTGATTTATAAAGCTGTGGCTACCTGCTCTGATCCTAGTGGATGAAAAAGCAGGCCTGTTGGCAGACAAGGCCAGGCAAGCTTGCAGGCCTCGGCTTCAAAATGGCCACCAGCCACATGGCCAGGCCCAACAACATCACAAAGGCCACCCCAAAAAACACACTTCCCCAACTCAATCCAATGCCATCCATGCCCTAAATGATGTCTAAATTCAACAGATCACACAGAAAACACTTGATTAATAAAGCTGTGGCTACCTGCTCTGATCCTAGTGGATGAAAAAGCAGGCCTGTTGGCAGACAAGGCCAGACAAGCTTGCAGGCCTAGGCTTGAAAATGGCCACCAGCCACATGGCCAGGCCCAACAACATCACAAAGGCCACCCCAAAAAACACACTTCCCCAACTCAATCCAATGCCATCCATGCCCTAAATGATGTCTAAATTCAACAGACCACACAGAAAACACTTAATTTATAAAGCTGTGGCTACCTGCTCTGATCCTAGTGGATGAAAAAGCAGGCCTGTTGGCAGACAAGGCCAGGCAAGCTTGCAGGCCTAGGCTTCAAAATGGCCACCGGCCACATGGCCAGGCCCAACAACATCACAAAGGCCATCCCCAAAAAACACACTTCCCCAACTCAATCCAATGCCATCCATGCCCTAAATGATGTCTAAATTCTACAGATCACATAGAAAACATTTGATTAATAAAGATGTGGCTACCTGCTCTGATCCTAGTGGATGAAAATGCAGGCCTGTTGGCAGACAAGGCCAGGCAAGCTTGCAGGCCTAGGCTTCAAAATGGCCACCAGCCACATGGCCAGGCCCAACAACATCACAAAGGCCACCCCAAAAAACACACTTCCCCAACTCAATCCAATGCCATCCATGCCCTAAATGATGTCTAAATTCAACAGATCACATAGAAAACACTTGATTAATAAAGCTGTGGCTACCTGCTCTGATCCTAGTGGATGAAAAAGCAGGCCTGTTGGCAGACAAGGCCAGGCAAGCTTGCAGGCCTAGGCTTCAAAATGGCCACCAGCCACATGGCCAGGCCCAACAACATCACAAAGGCCACCCCCAAAAAACACACTTCCCCAACTCAATCCAATGCCATCCATGCCCTAAATGATGTCTAAATTCAACAGACCACACAGAAAACACTTGATTTATAAAGCTGTGGCTACCTGCTCTGATCCTATTGGATGAAAAAGCAGGCCTGTTGGCAGACAAGGCCAGGCAAGCTTGCAGGCCTAGGCTTCAAAATGGCCACCAGCCACATGACCAGGCCCAACAACATCACAAAGGCCATCCCCAAAAAACACACTTCCCCAACTCAATCCAATGCCATCCATGCCCTAAATGATGTCTAAATTCAACAGACCACACAGAAAACACTTGATTTATAAAGCTGTGGCTACCTGCTCTGATCCTAGTGGATGAAAAAGCAGGCCTGTTGGCAGACAAGGCCAGGCAAGCTTGCAGGCCTCGGCTTCAAAATGGCAACCAGCCACATGGCCAGGCCCAACAACATCACAAAGGCCACCCCAAAAAACACACTTCCCCAACTCAATCCAATGGCATCCATGCCCTAAATGATGTCTAAATTCAACAGATCACACAGAAAACACTTGATTAATAAAGCTGTGGCTACCTGCTCTGATCCTAGTGGATGAAAAAGCAGGCCTGTTGGCAGACAAGGCCAGGCAAGCTTGCAGGCCTAGGCTTGAAAATGGCCACCAGCCACATGGCCAGGCCCAACAACATCACAAAGGCCACCCCAAAAAACACACTTCCCCAATTCAATCCAATGCCATCCATGCCCTAAATGATGTCTAAATTCAACAGACCACACAGAAAACACTTGATTTATAAAGCTGTGGCTACCTGCTCTGATCCTAGTTGATGAAAAAGCAGGCCTGTTGGCAGACAAGGCCAGGCAAGTTTGCAGGCCTAGGCTTCAAAATGGCCACCAGCCACATGGCCAGGACCAACAACATCACAAAGGCCATCCCCAAAAAACACACTTCCCCAACTCAATCCAATGCCATCCATGCCCTAAATGATGTCTAAATTCAACAGACCACACAGAAAACACTTGATTTATAAAGCTGTGGCTACCTGCTCTTATCGTAGTGGATGAAAAAGCAGGCTTGTTGGCAGACAAGGCCAGGCAAGCTTGCAGGCCTAGGCTTCAAAATGGCCACCAGCCACATGGCCAGGCCCAACAACATCACAAAAGCCACCCCAAAAAACACACTTCCCCAACTCAATCCAATGCCATCCATGCCCTAAATGATGTCTAAATTCAACAGATCACAGAGAAAACACTTGATTAATAAAGTTGTGGCTACCTGCTCTGATCCTAGTGGATGAAAAAGCAGGCCTGTTGGCAGACAAGGCCAGGCAAGCTTGCAGGCCTAGGCTTCAAAATGGCCACCAGCCACATGGCCAGGCCCAACAACATCACAAAGGCCACCCCAAAAAACACACTTCCCCAACTCAATCCAATGCCATCCATGCCCTAAATGATGTCTAAATTCAACAGATCACATAGAAAACACTTGATTAATAAAGCTGTGGCTACCTGCTCTCATCCTAGTGGATGAAAAAGCAGGCCTGTTGGCAGACAAGGCCAGGCAAGCTTGCAGGCCTAGGCTTCAAAATGGCCACCAGCCACATGGCCAGGCCCAACAACATCACAAAGGCCACCCCCAAAAAACACACTTCCCCAACTCAATCCAATGCCATCCATGCCCTAAATGATGTCTAAATTCAACAGACCACACAGAAAACACTTGATTTATAAAGCTGTGGCTACCTGCTCTGATCCTAGTGGATGAAAAAGCAGGCCTGTTGGCAGACAAGGCCAGGCAAGCTTGCAGGCCTAGGCTTCAAAACGGCCACCAGCCACATGGCCAGGCCCAACAACATCACAAAGGCCATCCCCAAAAAACACACTTCCCCAACTCAATCCAATGCCATCCATGCCCTAAATGATGTCTAAATTCAACAGACCACACAGAAAACACTTGATTTATAAAGCTGTGGCTACCTGCTCTTATCCTAGTGGATGAAAAAGCAGGAATGTTGGCAGACAAGGCCAGGCAAGCTTGCAGGCCTAGGCTTCAAAATGGCCACCAGCCACATGGCCAGGCCCAACAACATCACAAAGGCCACCCCCAAAAAACACACTTCCCCAACTCAATCCAATGCCATCCATGCCCTAAATGATGTCTAAATTCAACAGACCACACAGAAAACACTTGATTAATAAAGCTGTGGCTACCTGCTCTGATCCTAGTGGATGAAAAAGCAGGCCTGTTGGCAGACAAGGCCAGGCAAGCTTGCAGCCCTAGGCTTCAAAATGGCCACCAGCCACATGGCCAGGCCCAACAACATCACAAAGGCACCCCAAAAAACGCACTTCCCCAACTCAATCCAATGCCATCCATGCCCTAAATGATGTCTAAATTCAACAGGTAACTCAGAAAACACTTGATTAATAAAGCTGTGGCTACCTGCTCTGATCCTAGTGGATGAAAAAGCAGGCCTGTTGGCAGATAAGGCCAGGCAAGCTTGCAGGCCTAGGCTTCAAAATGGCCACCAGCCACATGGCCAGGCCCAACAACATCACAAAGGCCAACCCCAAAAAGCACACTTCCCCAACTCAATCCAATGCCATCCATGCCCTAAATGTGCTTGAAAATGAAATTCATTAAAAAAACAACAAAAGGAACAGTTGCTTCATCATGCACACACACACCCATGAGGCCATGCCCATGGCTAGCTCGGGCCTACTACTACTACTACCCACAAAATAAAAAAAATAAAAAAGGAATGATGATAATTAATTATCAAAAATAAATTGTAGTTACAACAACTGCAATGCCCACAATCAAACAAATACAACAACCACTTACTTGTAAAATA